>NW_027194876.1:0-60452 GCF_032444005.1 Ranitomeya imitator
ATGCATTTTATGCATTGGTAAAAGCACTATGATGAAAAGTGTGATATGTTTTCAGGTATCTCCTATACTAATAGAGCCACATGCTCACCGGTTTTGCCACATGATGTAGGCCTATGGACTGAACATCTCACAACACTGAGGACCAGTCACGTCCAAAAGATAAATGACTTCATCCATGCATTTTTATGCCATTGGTAAAAGCACTCATGATGAAAAGTCGTGATATGTTATCAGGTATCTCCTATACTAATAGAGCCACATGCTCAACGGTTTTGCCACATGATGTAGGGCCTATGGACTGAACAAGAAACCACCAAAAATCTTCTAACCAGTCATCGTTCTCACAACACTGAGGACCAGTCATTCGAAATGACTTCTCCATGCATTTTATGCATTGGTAAAAGCACTATGATGAAAAGTGTGATATGTTTTCAGGTATCTCCTATACTAATAGAGCCACATGCTCACCCGGTTTGCCACATGATGAGGCCTATGGACTGAACAAGAAACCACCAAAAATTTTAAACCAGTCATCGTTCTCACAACACTGAGGACCAGTCATTCGAAATGACTTCTCCATGCATTTTATGCATTGGTAAAAGCACTATGATGAAAAGTGTGATATGTTTTCAGGTATCTCCTATACTAATAGAGCCACATGCTCACCGGTTTGCCACATGATGTAGGCCTATGGACTGAACAAGAAACCACCAAAAATTTTAACCAGTCATCGTTCTCACAACACTGAGGACAGTCATTCGAAATGACTTCTCCATGCATTTTATGCATTGGTAAAAGCACTATGATGAAAAGTGTGATATGTTTTCAGGTATCTCCTATACTAATAGAGCCACATGCTCACCGGTTTGCCACATGATGTAGGCCTATGGACTGAACAAGAAAACCACCAAAAATTTTAACCAGTCATCGTTTCTCACAACACTGAGGACCAGTCATTCGAAATGACTTCTCCATGCATTTTATGCATTGGTAAAAGCACTATGATGAAAGTGTGATATGTTTTCAGGTATCTCCTATACTAATAGAGCCACATGCTCACCGGTTTGCCACATGATGTAGGCCTATGGACTGAACAAGAAACCACCAAAAATTTTAACCCAGTCATCGTTCTCACAACACTGAGGACCAGTCATTCGAAATGACTTCTCCATGCATTTTATGCATTGGTAAAAGCACTATGATTGAAAAGTGTGATATGTTTTCAGGTATCTCCTATACTAATAGAGCCACATGCCTCACCGGTTTGCCCACATGATGTAGGCCTATGGACTGAAACAAGAAACCACCAAAAATTTTAACCAGTCATCGTTCTCACAACACTGAGGACCAGTCATTCGAAATGACTTCTCCATGCATTTATGCATTGGTAAAAGCACTATGATGAAAAGTGTGATATGTTTTCAGGTATCTCCTATACTAATAGAGCCACATGCTCACCGGTTTGCCACATGATGTAGGCCTATGGACTGAACAAGAAACCACCAAAAAATTTTAACCAGTTCATCGTTTCTCACAACACTGAGGACCCAGTCATTCGAAATGACTTCTCCATGCATTTTATGCATTGGTAAAAGCACTATGATGAAAAGTGTGATATGTTTTCAGGTATCTCCTATACTAATAGAGCCACATGCTCACACGGTTTGCCACATGATGTAGGCCTATGGACTGAACAAGAAACCACCAAAAATTTTAACCAGTCATCGTTCTCACAACACTGAGGACCAGTCATTCGAAATGACTTCTCCATGCATTTTATGCATTGGTAAAAGCACTATGATGAAAAGTGTGATATGTTTTCAGGTATCTCCTATACTAATAGAGCCACATGCTCACCGTTTGCCACATGATGTAGGCCTATGGACTGAACAAGAAACCACCAAAAATTTTAACCAGTCATCGTTCTCACAACACTGAGGACCAGTCATTCGAAATGACTTCTCCATGCATTTTATGCATTGGTAAAAGCACTATGATGAAAAGTGTGATATGTTTTCAGGTATCTCCTATACTAATAGAGCCACATGCTCACCGGTTTGCCACATGATGTAGGCCTATGGACTGAACAAGAAACCACCAAAATTTTAACCAGTCATCGTTCTCACAACACTGAGGACCAGTCATTCGAAATGACTTCTCCATGCATTTTATGCATTGGTAAAAGCACTATGATGAAAAGTGTGATATGTTTTCAGGTATCTCCTATACTAATAGAGCCACATGCTCACCGGTTTGCCACATGATGTAGGCCTATGGACTGAACAAGAAACCACCAAAAATTTTAACCAGTCATCGTTCTCACAACACTGAGGACCAGTCATTCGAAATGACTTCTCCATGCATTTTATGCATTGGTAAAAGCACTATGATGAAAAGTGTGATATGTTTTCAGGTATCTCCTATACTAATAGAGCCACATGCTCACCGGTTTGCCACATGATGTAGGCCTATGGACTGAACAAGAAACCACAAAAATTTTAACCAGTCATCGTTCTCACAACACTGAGGACCAGTCATTCGAAATGACTTCTCCATGCATTTTATGCATTGGTAAAAGCACTATGATGAAAAGTGTGATATGTTTTCAGGTATCTCCTATACTAATAGAGCCACATGCTCACCGGTTTGCCACATGATGTAGGCCTATGGACTGAACAAGAAACCACCAAAAATTTTAACCAGTCATCGTTCTCACAACACTGAGGACCAGTCATTCGAAATGACTTCTCCATGCATTTTATGCATTGGTAAAAGCACTATGATGAAAAGTGTGATATGTTTTCAGGTATCTCCTATACTAATAGAGCCACATGCTCACCGGTTTGCCACATGATGTAGGCCTATGGACTGAACAAGAAACCACCAAAAATTTTAACCAGTCATCGTTCTCACAACACTGAGGACCAGTCATTCGAAATGACTTCTCCATGCATTTTATGCATTGGTAAAAGCACTATGATGAAAAGTGTGATATGTTTTCAGGTATCTCCTATACTAATAGAGCACATGCTCACCGGTTTGCCACATGATGTAGGCCTATGGACTGAACAAGAAACCACCAAAAAATTTTAACCAGTCATCGTTCTCACAACACTGAGGACCAGTCATTCGAAATGACTTCTCCATGCATTTTATGCATTGGTAAAAGCACTATGATGAAAAGTGTGATATGTTTTCAGGTATCTCCTATACTAATAGAGCCACATGCTCACCGGTTTGCCACATGATGTAGGCCTATGGACTGAACAAGAAACCACCAAAAATTTTAACCAGTCATCGTTCTCACAACACTGAGGACCAGTCATTCGAAATGACTTCTCCATGCATTTTATGCATTGGTAAAAGCACTATGATGAAAAGTGTGATATGTTTTCAGGTATCTCCTATACTAATAGAGCCACATGCTCACCGGTTTGCCACATGATGTAGGCCTATGGACTGAACAAGAAACCACCAAAAATTTTAACCAGTCATCGTTCTCACAACACTGAGGACCAGTCATTCGAAATGACTTCTCCATGCATTTTATGCATTGGTAAAAGCACTATGATGAAAAGTGTGATATGTTTTCAGGTATCTCCTATACTAATAGAGCCACATGCTCACCGGTTTGCCACATGATGTAGGCCTATGGACTGAACAAGAAACCACCAAAAATTTTAACCAGTCATCGTTCTCACAACACTGAGGACCAGTCATTCGAAATGACTTCTCCATGCATTTATGCATTGGTAAAAGCACTATGATGAAAAGTGTGATATGTTTTCAGGTATCTCCTATACTAATAGAGCCACATGCTCACCGGTTTGCCACATGATGTAGGCCTATGGACTGAACAAGAAAACCACCAAAAATTTTAACCAGTCATCGTTCTCACAACACTGAGGACCAGTCATTCGAAATGACTTCTCCATGCATTTTATGCATTGGTAAAAGCACTATGATGAAAAGTGTGATATGTTTTCAGGTATCTCCTATACTAATAGAGCCACATGCTCACCGGTTTGCCACATGATGTAGGCCTATGGACTGAACAAGAAACCACCAAAAATTTTAACCAGTCATCGTTCTCACAACACTGAGGACCAGTCATTCGAAATGACTTCTCCATGCATTTTATGCATTGGTAAAGCACTATGATGAAAAGTGTGATATGTTTTCAGGTATCTCCTATACTAATAGAGCCACATGCTCACCGGTTTGCCACATGATGTAGGCCTATGGACTGAACAAGAAACCACCAAAAATTTTAACCAGTCATCGTTCTCACAACACTGAGGACCAGTCATTCGAAATGACTTCTCCATGCATTTTATGCATTGGTAAAAGCACTATGATGAAAAGTGTGATATGTTTTCAGGTATCTCCTATACTAATAGAGCCACATGCTCACCGTTTGCCACATGATGTAGGCCTATGGACTGAACAAGAAACCACCAAAAATTTTAACCAGTCATCGTTCTCACAACACTGAGGACCAGTCATTCGAAATGACTTCTCCATGCATTTTATGCATTGGTAAAAGCACTATGATGAAAAGTGTGATATGTTTTCAGGTATCTCCTATACTAATAGAGCCCACATGCTCACCGGTTTGCCACATGATGTAGGCCCTATGGACTGAACAAGAAACCACCAAAAATTTTAACCAGTCATCGTTCTCACAACACTGAGGACCAGTCATTCGAAATGACTTCTCCATGCATTTTATGCATTGGTAAAAGCACTATGATGAAAAGTGTGATATGTTTTCAGGTATCTCCTATACTAATAGAGCCACATGCTCACCGGTTTGCCACATGATGTAGGCCTATGGACTGAACAAGAAACCACCAAAAATTTTAACCAGTCATCGTTCTCACAACACTGAGGACCAGTCATTCGAAATGACTTCTCCTTGCATTTTATGCATTGGTAAAGCACTATGATGAAAAGTGTGATATGTTTTCAGGTATCTCCTATACTAATAGAGCCACAAATGCCTCACCGGTTTGCCACATGATGTAGGCCTATGGACTGAACAAGAAACCACCAAAAATTTTAACCAGTCATCGTTCTCACAACACTGAGGACCAGTCATTCGAAATGACTTCTCATGCATTTATGCATTGGTAAAAGCACTATGATGAAAAGTGTGATATGTTTTCAGGTATCTCCTATACTAATAGAGCCACATGCTCACCGGTTTGCCACATGATGTAGGCCTATGGACTGAACAAGAAACCACCAAAAATTTTAACCAGTCATCGTTCTCACAACACTGAGGACCAGTCATTCGAAATGACTTCTCCATGCATTTTATGCATTGGTAAAAGCACTATGATGAAAAGTGTGATATGTTTTCAGGTATCTTCCTATACTAATAGAGCCACATGCTCACCGGTTTGCCACATGATGTAGGCCTATGGACTGAACAAGAAACCACCAAAAATTTTAACCAGTCATCGTTCTCACAACACTGAGGACCAGTCATTCGAAATGACTTCTCCATGCATTTTATGCATTGGTAAAAGCACTATGATTGAAAAGTGTGATATGTTTTCAGGTATCTCCTATACTAATAGAGCCACATGCTCACCGGTTTGCCACATGATGTAGGCCTATGGACTGAACAAGAAACCACCAAAAATTTTAACCAGTCATCGTTCTCACAACACTGAGGACCCAGTCATTCGAAATGACTTCTCATGCATTTTATGCATTGGTAAAAGCACTATGATGAAAAGTGTGATATGTTTTCAGGTATCTCCTATACTAATAGAGCCACATGCTCACCGGTTTGCCACATGATGTAGGCCTATGGACTGAACAAGAAACCACCAAAAATTTTAACCAGTCATCGTTCTCACAACACTGAGGACCAGTCATTCGAAATGACTTCTCCATGCATTTTATGCATTGGTAAAAGCACTGTGATGAAAAGTGTGATATGTTTTCAGGTATCTCCTATACTAATAGAGCCACATGCTCACCGATTTGCCACATGATGTAGGCCTATGGACTGAACAAGAAACCACCAAAAATTTAACCAGTCATCGTTCTCACAACACTGAGGAACCAGTCATTCGAAATGACTTCTCCATGCATTTTATGCATTGGTAAAAGCACTATGATGAAAAGTGTGATATGTTTTCAGTATCTCCTATACTAATAGAGCCACATGCTCACCGGTTTGCCACATGATGTAGGACTATGGACTGAACAAGAAACCACCAAAATTTAACCAGTCATCGTTCTCACAACACTGAGGACAGTCATTCGAAATGACTTCTCCATGCATTTTATGCATTGGTAAAAGCACTATGAACTATGATGAAAAGTGTGATATGTTTTCAGGTATCTCCTATACTAATAGAGCCACATGCTCAACGGTTTGCCACATGATGTAGGCCTATGGACTGAACAAGAAACCACCAAAAATTTTAACCAGTCATCGTTCTCACAACACTGAGGACTAGTCATTCGAAATGACTTCTCCATGCATTTTATGCATTGGTAAAAGCACTATGATGAAAAGTGTGATATGTTTTCAGGTATCTCCTATACTAATAGAGCCACATGCTCACCGGTTTGCCACATGATGTAGGCCTATGGACTGAACAAGAAACCACCAAAAATTTTAACCAGTCATCGTTCTCACAACACTGAGGACCAGTCATTCGAAATGACTTCTCCATGCATTTTATGCATTGGTAAAAGCACTATGATGAAAAGTGTGATATGTTTTCAGGTATCTCCTATACTAATAGAGCCACATGCTCACCGGTTTGCCACATGATGTAGGCCTATGGACTGAACAAGAAACCACCAAAAATTTTAACCAGTCATCGTTCTCACAACACTGAGGACCAGTCATTCGAAATGACTTCTCCATGCATTTTATGCATTGGTAAAAGCACTATGATGAAAAGTGTGATATGTTTTCAGGTATCTCCTATACTAATAGAGCCACATGCTCACCGGTTTGCCACATGATGTAGGCCTATGGACCTGAACAAGAAACCACCAAAAATTTTAACCAGTCATTGTTCTCACAACACTGAGGACCAGTCATTCGAAATGACTTCTCCATGCATTTTATGCATTGGTAAAAGCACTATGATGAAAAGTGTGATATGTTTTCAGGTATCTCCTATACTAATAGAGCCACATGCTCACCGGTTTGCCACATGATGTAGGCCTATGGACTGAACAAGAAACCACCAAAAATTTTAACCAGTCATCGTTCTCACAACACTGAGGACCAGTCATTCGAAATCACTTCTCCATGCATTTTATGCATTGGTAAAAGCACTATGATGAAAAGTGTGATATGTTTTCAGGTATCTCCTATACTAATAGAGCCACATGCTCACCGGTTTGCCACATGATGTAGGCCTATGGACTGAACAAGAAACCACCAAAAATTTTAACCAGTCATCGTTCTCACAACACTGAGGACCAGTCATTCGAAATGACTTCTCCATGCATTTTATGCATTGGTAAAAGCACTATGATGAAAAGTGTGATATGTTTTCAGGTATCTCCTATACTAATAGAGCCACATGCTCACCGGTTTGCCACATGATGTAGGCCTATGGACTGAACAAGAAACCACCAAAAATTTTAACCAGTCATCATTCTCACAACACTGAGGACTAGTCATTCGAAATGACTTCTCCATGCATTTTATGCATTGGTAAAAGCACTATGATGAAAAGTGTGATATGTTTTCAGGTATCTCCTATACTAATAGAGCCACATGCTCACCGGTTTGCCACATGATGTAGGCCTATGGACTGAACAAGAAACCACCAAAAATTTTAACCAGTCATCGTTCTCACAACACTGAGGACCAGTCATTCGAAATGACTTCTCCATGCATTTTATGCATTGGTAAAAGCACTATGATGAAAAGTGTGATATGTTTTCAGGTATCTCCTATACTAATAGAGCCACATGCTCACCGGTTTGCCACATGATGTAGGCCTATGGACTGAACAAGAAACCACCAAAAATTTTAACCAGTCATCGTTCTCACAACACTGAGGACCAGTCATTCGAAATGACTTCTCCATGCATTTTATGCATTGGTAAAAGCACTATGATGAAAAGTGTGATATGTTTTCAGGTATCTCCTATACTAATAGAGCCACATGCTCACCGGTTTGCCACATGATGTAGGCCTATGGACTGAACAAGAAACCACCAAAAATTTTAACCAGTCATCGTTCTCACAACACTGAGGACCAGTCATTCGAAATGACTTCTCCATGCATTTTATGCATTGGTAAAAGCACTATGATTGAAAAGTGTGATATGTTTTCAGGTATCTCCTATACTAATAGAGCCACATGCTCACCGGTTTGCCACATGATGTAGGCCTATGGACTGAACAAGAAACCACCAAAAATTTTAACCAGTCATCGTTCTCACAACACTGAGGACCAGTCATTCGAAATGACTTCTCCATGCATTTTATGCATTGGTAAAAGCACTATGATGAAAAGTGTGATATGTTTTCAGGTATCTCCTATACTAATAGAGCCACATGCTCACCGGTTTGCCACATGATGTAGGCCTATGGACTGAACAAGAAACCACCAAAAATTTTAACCAGTCATCGTTCTCACAACACTGAGGACCAGTCATTCGAAATGACTTCTCCATGCATTTTATGCATTGGTAAAAGCACTATGATGAAAAGTGTGATATGTTTTCAGGTATCTCCTATACTAATAGAGCCACATGCTCACCGGTTTGCCACATGATGTAGGCCTATGGACTGAACAAGAAACCACCAAAAATTTTAACCAGTCATCGTTCTCACAACACTGAGGACCAGTCATTCGAAATGACTTCTCCATGCATTTTATGCATTGGTAAAAGCACTATGATGAAAAGTGTGATATGTTTTCAGGTATCTCCTATACTAATAGAGCCACATGCTCACCGGTTTGCCACATGATGTAGGCCTATGGACTGAACAAGAAACCACCAAAAATTTTAACCAGTCATCGTTCTCACAACACTGAGGACCAGTCATTCGAAATGACTTCTCCATGCATTTTATGCATTGGTAAAAGCACTATGATGAAAAGTGTGATATGTTTTCAGGTATCTCCTATACTAATAGAGCCACATGCTCACCGGTTTGCCACATGATGTAGGCCTATGGACTGAACAAGAAACCACCAAAAATTTTAACCAGTCATCGTTCTCACAACACTGAGGACTAGTCATTCGAAATGACTTCTCCATGCATTTTATGCATTGGTAAAAGCACTATGATGAAAAGTGTGATATGTTTTCAGGTATCTCCTATACTAATAGAGCCACATGCTCACCGGTTTGCCACATGATGTAGGCCTATGGACTGAACAAGAAACCACGAAAAATTTTAACCAGTCATCGTTCTCACAACACTGAGGACCAATCATTCGAAATGACTTCTCCATGCATTTTATGCATTGGTAAAAGCACTATGATGAAAAGTGTGATATGTTTTCAGGTATCTCCTATACTAATAGAGCCACATGCTCACCGGTTTGCCACATGATGTAGGCCTATGGACTGAACAAGAAACCACCAAAAATTTTAACCAGTCATCGTTCTCACAACACTGAGGACCAGTCATTCGAAATGACTTCTCCATGCATTTTATGCATTGGTAAAAGCACTATGATTGAAAAGTGTGATATGTTTTCAGGTATCTCCTATACTAATAGAGCCACATGCTCACCGGTTTGCCACATGATGTAGGCCTATGGACTGAACAAGAAACCACCAAAAATTTTAACCAGTCATCGTTCTCACAACACTGAGGACCAGTCATTCGAAATGACTTCTCCATGCATTTTATGCATTGGTAAAAGCACTATGATGAAAAGTGTGATATGTTTTCAGGTATCTCCTATACTAATAGAGCCACATGCTCACCGGTTTGCCACATGATGTAGGCCTATGGACTGAACAAGAAACCACCAAAAATTTTAACCAGTCATCGTTCTCACAACACTGAGGACCAGTCATTCGAAATGACTTCTCCATGCATTTTATGCATTGGTAAAAGCACTATGATGAAAAGTGTGATATGTTTTCAGGTATCTCCTATACTAATAGAGCCACATGCTCACCGGTTTGCCACATGATGTAGGCCTATGGACTGAACAAGAAACCACCAAAAATTTTAACCAGTCATCGTTCTCACAACACTGAGGACCAGTCATTCGAAATGACTTCTCCATGCATTTTATGCATTGGTAAAAGCACTATGATGAAAAGTGTGATATGTTTTCAGGTATCTCCTATACTAATAGAGCCACATGCTCACCGGTTTGCCACATGATGTAGGCCTATGGACTGAACAAGAAACCACGAAAAATTTTAACCAGTCATCGTTCTCACAACACTGAGGACCAATCATTCGAAATGACTTCTCCATGCATTTTATGCATTGGTAAAAGCACTATGATGAAAAGTGTGATATGTTTTCAGGTATCTCCTATACTAATAGAGCCACATGCTCACCGGTTTGCCACATGATGTAGGCCTATGGACTGAACAAGAAACTACCAAAAATTTTAACCAGTCATCGTTCTCACAACACTGAGGACCAGTCATTCGACATGACTTCTCCATGCATTTTATGCATTGGTAAAAGCACTATGATTGAAAAGTGTGATATGTTTTCAGGTATCTCCTATACTAATAGAGCCACATGCTCACCGGTTTGCCACATGATGTAGGCCTATGGACTGAACAAGAAACCACCAAAAATTTTAACCAGTCATCGTTCTCACAACACTGAGGACCAGTCATTCGAAATGACTTCTCCATGCATTTTATGCATTGGTAAAAGCACTATGATGAAAAGTGTGATATGTTTTCAGGTATCTCCTATACTAATAGAGCCACATGCTCACCGGTTTGCCACATGATGTAGGCCTATGGACTGAACAAGAAACCACCAAAAATTTTAACCAGTCATCGTTCTCACAACACTGAGGACCAGTCATTCGAAATGACTTCTCCATGCATTTTATGCATTGGTAAAAGCACTATGATGAAAAGTGTGATATGTTTTCAGGTATCTCCTATACTAATAGAGCCACATGCTCACCGGTTTGCCACATGATGTAGGCCTATGGACTGAACAAGAAACCACCAAAAATTTTAACCAGTCATCGTTCTCACAACACTGAGGACCAGTCATTCGAAATGACTTCTCCATGCATTTTATGCATTGGTAAAAGCACTATGATGAAAAGTGTGATATGTTTTCAGGTATCTCCTATACTAATAGAGCCACATGCTCACCGGTTTGCCACATGATGTAGGCCTATGGACTGAACAAGAAACCACCAAAAATTTTAACCAGTCATCGTTCTCACAACACTGAGGACCAGTCATTCGAAATGACTTCTCCATGCATTTTATGCATTGGTAAAAGCACTATGATTGAAAAGTGTGATATGTTTTCAGGTATCTCCTATACTAATAGAGCCACATGCTCACCGGTTTGCCACATGATGTAGGCCTATGGACTGAACAAGAAACCACCAAAAATTTTAACCAGTCATCGTTCTCACAACACTGAGGACCAGTCATTCGAAATGACTTCTCCATGCATTTTATGCATTGGTAAAAGCACTATGATGAAAAGTGTGATATGTTTTCAGGTATCTCCTATACTAATAGAGCCACATGCTCACCGGTTTGCCACATGATGTAGGCCTATGGACTGAACAAGAAACCACCAAAAATTTTAACCAGTCATCGTTCTCACAACACTGAGGACCAGTCATTCGAAATGACTTCTCCATGCATTTTATGCATTGGTAAAAGCACTATGATGAAAAGTGTGATATGTTTTCAGGTATCTCCGTATCTCCTATACTATTAGAGCCACATGCTCACCGGTTTGCCACATGATGTAGGCCTATGGACTGAACAAGAAACCACCAAAAATTTTAACCAGTCATCGTTCTCACAACACTGAGGACCAGTCATTCGAAATGACTTCTCCATGCATTTTATACATTGGTAAAAGCACTATGATGAAAAGTGTGATATGTTTTCAGGTATCTCCTATACTAATAGAGCCACATGCTCACCGGTTTGCCACATGATGTAGGCCTATGGACTGAACAAGAAACCACCAAAAATTTTAACCAGTCATCGTTCTCACAACACTGAGGACCAGTCATTCGAAATGACTTCTCCATGCATTTTATGCATTGGTAAAAGCACTATGATGAAAAGTGTGATATGTTTTCAGGTATCTCCTATACTAATAGAGCCACATGCTCACCGGTTTGCCACATGATGTAGGCCTATGGACTGAACAAGAAACCACCAAAAATTTTAACCAGTCATCGTTCTCACAACACTGAGGACCAGTCATTCGAAATGACTTCTCCATGCATTTTATGCATTGGTAAAAGCACTATGATGAAAAGTGTGATATGTTTTCAGGTATCTCCTATACTAATAGAGCCACATGCTCACCGGTTTGCCACATGATGTAGGCCTATGGACTGAACAAGAAACCACCAAAAATTTTAACCAGTCATCGTTCTCACAACACTGAGGACCAGTCATTCGAAATGACTTCTCCATGCATTTTATGCATTGGTAAAAGCACTATGATGAAATGTGTGATATGTTTTCAGGTATCTCCTATACTAATAGAGCCACATGCTCACCGGTTTGCCACATGATGTAGACCTATGGACTGAACAAGAAACCACCAAAAATTTTAACCAGTCATCGTTCTCACAACACTGAGGACCAGTCATTCGAAATGACTTCTCCATGCATTTTATGCATTGGTAAAAGCACTATGATGAAAAGTGTGATATGTTTTCAGGTATCTCCTATACTAATAGAGCCACATGCTCACCGGTTTGCCACATGATGTAGGCCTATGGACTGAACAAGAAACCACCAAAAATTTTAACCAGTCATCGTTCTCACAACACTGAGGACCAGTCATTCGAAATGACTTCTCCATGCATTTTATGCATTGGTAAAAGCACTATGATGAAAAGTGTGATATGTTTTCAGGTAGGTATCTCCTATACTAATAGAGCCACATGCTCACCGGTTTGCCACATGATGTAGGCCTATGGACGTGAACAAGAAACCACCAAAAATTTTAACCAGTCATCGTTCTCACAACACTGAGGACCAGTCATTCAAATGACTTCTCCATGCATTTTATGCATTGGTAAAAGCACTATGATGAAAAGTGTGATATGTTTTCAGGTATCTCCTATACTAATAGAGCCACATGCTCACCGGTTTGCCACATGATGTAGGCCTATGGACTGAACAAGAAACCACCAAAAATTTTAACCAGTCATCGTTCTCACAACACTGAGGACCAGTCATTCGAAATGACTTCTCCATGCATTTTATGCATTGGTAAAAGCACTATGATGAAAAGTGTGATATGTTTTCAGGTATCTCCTATACTAATAGAGCCACATGCTCACCGGTTTGCCACATGATGTAGGCCTATGGACTGAACAAGAAACCACCAAAAATTTTAACCAGTCATCGTTCTCACAACACTGAGGACCAGTCATTCGAAATGACTTCTCCATGCATTTTATGCATTGGTAAAAGCACTATGATGAAAAGTGTGATATGTTTTCAGGTATCTCCTATACTAATAGAGCCACATGCTCACCGGTTTGCCACATGATGTAGGCCTATGGACTGAACAAGAAACCACCAAAAATTTTAACCAGTCATCGTTCTCACAACACTGAGGACCAGTCATTCGAAATGACTTCTCCATGCATTTTATGCATTGGTAAAAGCACTATGATGAAAAGTGTGATATGTTTTCAGGTATCTCCTATACTAATAGAGCCACATGCTCACCGGTTTGCCACATGATGTAGGCCTATGGACTGAACAAGAAACCACCAAAAATTTTAACCAGTCATCGTTCTCACAACACTGAGGACCAGTCATTCGAAATGACTTCTCCATGCATTTTATGCATTGGTAAAAGCACTATGATGAAAAGTGTGATATGTTTTCAGGTATCTCCTATACTAATAGAGCCACATGCTCACCGGTTTGCCACATGATGTAGGCCTATGGACTGAACAAGAAACCACCAAAAATTTTAACCAGTCATCGTTCTCACAACACTGAGGACCAGTCATTCGAAATGACTTCTCCATGCATTTTATGCATTGGTAAAAGCACTATGATGAAAAGTGTGATATGTTTTCAGGTATCTCCTATACTAATAGAGCCACATGCTCACCGGTTTGCCACATGATGTAGGCCTATGGACTGAACAAGAAACCACCAAAAATTTTAACCAGTCATCGTTCTCACAACACTGAGGACCAGTCATTCGAAATGACTTCTCCATGCATTTTATGCATTGGTAAAAGCACTATGATGAAAAGTGTGATATGTTTTCAGGTATCTCCTATACTAATAGAGCCACATGCTCACCGGTTTGCCACATGATGTAGGCCTATGGACTGAACAAGAAACCACCAAAAATTTTAACCAGTCATCGTTCTCACAACACTGAGGACCAGTCATTCGAAATGACTTCTCCATGCATTTTATGCATTGGTAAAAGCACTATGATGAAAAGTGTGATATGTTTTCAGGTATCTCCTATACTAATAGAGCCACATGCTCACCGGTTTGCCACATGATGTAGGCCTATGGACTGAACAAGAAACCACCAAAAATTTTAACCAGTCATCGTTCTCACAACACTGAGGACCAGTCATTCGAAATGACTTCTCCATGCATTTTATGCATTGGTAAAAGCACTATGATGAAAAGTGTGATATGTTTTCAGGTATCTCCTATACTAATAGAGCCACATGCTCACCGGTTTGCCACATGATGTAGGCCTATGGACTGAACAAGAAACCACCAAAAATTTTAACCAGTCATCGTTCTCACAACACTGAGGACCAGTCATTCGAAATGACTTCTCCATGCATTTTATGCATTGGTAAAAGCACTATGATGAAAAGTGTGATATGTTTTCAGGTATCTCCTATACTAATAGAGCCACATGCTCACCGGTTTGCCACATGATGTAGGCCTATGGACTGAACAAGAAACCACCAAAAATTTTAACCAGTCATCGTTCTCACAACACTGAGGACCAGTCATTCGAAATGACTTCTCCATGCATTTTATGCATTGGTAAAAGCACTATGATGAAAAGTGTGATATGTTTTCAGGTATCTCCTATACTAATAGAGCCACATGCTCACCGGTTTGCCACATGATGTAGGCCTATGGACTGAACAAGAAACCACCAAAAATTTTAACCAGTCATCGTTCTCACAACACTGAGGACCAGTCATTCGAAATGACTTCTCCATGCATTTTATGCATTGGTAAAAGCACTATGATGAAAAGTGTGATATGTTTTCAGGTATCTCCTATACTAATAGAGCCACATGCTCACCCGGTTTGCCACATGATGTAGGCCTATGGAGTGAACAAGAAACCACCAAAAATTTTAACCAGTCATCGTTCTCACAACACTGAGGACCAGTCATTCGAAATGACTTCTCCATGCATTTTATGCATTGGTAAAAGCACTATGATGAAAAGTGTGATATGTTTTCAGGTATCTCCTATACTAATAGAGCCACATGCTCACCGGTTTGCCACATGATGTAGGCCTATGGACGTGAACAAGAAACCACCAAAAATTTTAACCAGTCATCGTTCTCACAACACTGAGGACCAGTCATTCGAAATGACTTCTCCATGCATTTTATGCATTGGTAAAAGCACTATGATGAAAAGTGTGATATGTTTTCAGGTATCTCCTATACTAATAGAGCCACATGCTCACCGGTTTGCCACATGATGTAGGCCTATGGACTGAACAAGAAACCACCAAAAATTTTAACCAGTCATCGTTCTCACAACACTGAGGACCAGTCATTCGAAATGACTTCTCCATGCATTTTATGCATTGGTAAAAGCACTATGATGAAAAGTGTGATATGTTTTCAGGTATCTCCTATACTAATAGAGCCACATGCTCACCGGTTTGCCACATGATGTAGGCCTATGGAGCTGAACAAGAAACCACCAAAAATTTTAACCAGTCATCGTTCTCACAACACTGAGGACCAGTCATTCGAAATGACTTCTCCATGCATTTTATGCATTGGTAAAAGCACTATGATGAAAAGTGTGATATGTTTTCAGGTATCTCCTATACTAATAGAGCCACATGCTCACCGGTTTGCCACATGATGTAGGCCTATGGACTGAACAAGAAACCACCAAAAATTTTAACCAGTCATCGTTCTCACAACACTGAGGACCAGTCATTCGAAATGACTTCTCCATGCATTTTATGCATTGTAAAAGCACTATGATGAAAAGTGTGATATGTTTTCAGGTATCTCCTATACTAATAGAGCCACATGCTCACCGGTTTGCCACATGATGTAGGCCTATGGACTGAACAAGAAACCACCAAAAATTTTAACCAGTCATCGTTCTCACAACACTGAGGACCAGTCATTCGAAATGACTTCTCCATGCATTTTATGCATTGGTAAAAGCACTATGATGAAAAGTGTGATATGTTTTCAGGTATCTCCTATACTAATAGAGCCACATGCTCACCGGTTTGCCACATGATGTAGGCCTATGGACTGAACAAGAAACCACCAAAAATTTTAACCAGTCATCGTTCTCACAACACTGAGGACCAGTCATTCGAAATGACTTCTCCATGCATTTTATGCATTGGTAAAAGCACTATGATGAAAAGTGTGATATGTTTTCAGGTATCTCCTATACTAATAGAGCCACATGCTCACCGGTTTGCCACATGATGTAGGCCTATGGACTGAACAAGAAACCACCAAAAATTTTAACCAGTCATCGTTCTCACAACACTGAGGACCAGTCATTCGAAATGACTTCTCCATGCATTTTATGCATTGGTAAAAGCACTATGATGAAAAGTGTGATATGTTTTCAGGTATCTCCTATACTAATAGAGCCACATGCTCACCGGTTTGCCACATGATGTAGGCCTATGGACTGAACAAGAAACCACCAAAAATTTTAACCAGTCATCGTTCTCACAACACTGAGGACCAGTCATTCGAAATGACTTCTCCATGCATTTTATGCATTGGTAAAAGCACTATGATGAAAAGTGTGATATGTTTTCAGGTATCTCCTATACTAATAGAGCCACATGCTCACCGGTTTGCCACATGATGTAGGCCTATGGACTGAACAAGAAACCACCAAAAATTTTAACCAGTCATCGTTCTCACAACACTGAGGACCAGTCATTCGAAATGACTTCTCCATGCATTTTATGCATTGGTAAAAGCACTATGATGAAAAGTGTGATATGTTTTCAGGTATCTCCTATACTAATAGAGCCACATGCTCACCGGTTTGCCACATGATGTAGGCCTATGGACTGAACAAGAAACCACCAAAAATTTTAACCAGTCATCGTTCTCACAACACTGAGGACCAGTCATTCGAAATGACTTCTCCATGCATTTTATGCATTGGTAAAAGCACTATGATGAAAAGTGTGATATGTTTTCAGGTATCTCCTATACTAATAGAGCCACATGCTCACCGGTTTGCCACATGATGTAGGCCTATGGACTGAACAAGAAACCACCAAAAATTTTAACCAGTCATCGTTCTCACAACACTGAGGACCAGTCATTCGAAATGACTTCTCCATGCATTTTATGCATTGGTAAAAGCACTATGATGAAAAGTGTGATATGTTTTCAGGTATCTCCTATACTAATAGAGCCACATGCTCACCGGTTTGCCACATGATGTAGGCCTATGGACTGAACAAGAAACCACCAAAAATTTTAACCAGTCATCGTTCTCACAACACTGAGGACCAGTCATTCGAAATGACTTCTCCATGCATTTTATGCATTGGTAAAAGCACTATGATGAAAAGTGTGATATGTTTTCAGGTATCTCCTATACTAATAGAGCCACATGCTCACCGGTTTGCCACATGATGTAGGCCTATGGACTGAACAAGAAACCACCAAAAATTTTAACCAGTCATCGTTCTCACAACACTGAGGACCAGTCATTCGAAATGACTTCTCCATGCATTTTATGCATTGTTAAAAGCACTATGATGAAAAGTGTGATATGTTTTCAGGTATCTCCTATACTAATAGAGCCACATGCTCACCGGTTTGCCACATGATGTAGGCCTATGGACTGAACAAGAAACCACCAAAAATTTTAACCAGTCATCGTTCTCACAACACTGAGGACCAGTCATTCGAAATGACTTCTCCATGCATTTTATGCATTGGTAAAAGCACTATGATGAAAAGTGTGATATGTTTTCAGGTATCTCCTATACTAATAGAGCCACATGCTCACCGGTTTGCCACATGATGTAGGCCTATGGACTGAACAAGAAACCACCAAAAATTTTAACCAGTCATCGTTCTCACAACACTGAGGACCAGTCATTCGAAATGACTTCTCCATGCATTTTATGCATTGGTAAAAGCACTATGATGAAAAGTGTGATATGTTTTCAGGTATCTCCTATACTAATAGAGCCACATGCTCACCGGTTTGCCACATGATGTAGGCCTATGGACTGAACAAGAAACCACCAAAAATTTTAACCAGTCATCGTTCTCACAACACTGAGGACCAGTCATTCGAAATGACTTCTCCATGCATTTTATGCATTTGGTAAAAGCACTATGATGAAAAGTGTGATATGTTTTCAGGTATCTCCTATACTAATAGAGCCACATGCTCACCGGTTTGCCACATGATGTAGGCCTATGGACTGAACAAGAAACCACCAAAAATTTTAACCAGTCATCGTTCTCACAACACTGAGGACCAGTCATTCGAAATGACTTCTCCATGCATTTTATGCATTGGTAAAAGCACTATGATGAAAAGTGTGATATGTTTTCAGGTATCTCCTATACTAATAGAGCCACATGCTCACCGGTTTGCCACATGATGTAGGCCTATGGACTGAACAAGAAACCACCAAAAATTTTAACCAGTCATCGTTCTCACAACACTGAGGACCAGTCATTCGAAATGACTTCTCCATGCATTTTATGCATTGGTAAAAGCACTATGATGAAAAGTGTGATATGTTTTCAGGTATCTCCTATACTAATAGAGCCACATGCTCACCGGTTTGCCACATGATGTAGGCCTATGGACTGAACAAGAAACCACCAAAAATTTTAACCAGTCATCGTTCTCACAACACTGAGGACCAGTCATTCGAAATGACTTCTCCATGCATTTTATGCATTGGTAAAAGCACTATGATGAAAAGTGTGATATGTTTTCAGGTATCTCCTATACTAATAGAGCCACATGCTCACCGGTTTGCCACATGATGTAGGCCTATGGACTGAACAAGAAACCACCAAAAATTTTAACCAGTCATCGTTCTCACAACACTGAGGACCAGTCATTCGAAATGACTTCTCCATGCATTTTATGCATTGGTAAAAGCACTATGATGAAAAGTGTGATATGTTTTCAGGTATCTCCTATACTAATAGAGCCACATGCTCACCGGTTTGCCACATGATGTAGGCCTATGGACTGAACAAGAAACCACCAAAAATTTTAACCAGTCATCGTTCTCACAACACTGAGGACCAGTCATTCGAAATGACTTCTCCATGCATTTTATGCATTGGTAAAAGCACTATGATGAAAAGTGTGATATGTTTTCAGGTATCTCCTATACTAATAGAGCCACATGCTCACCGGTTTGCCACATGATGTAGGCCTATGGACTGAACAAGAAACCACCAAAAATTTTAACCAGTCATCGTTCTCACAACACTGAGGACCAGTCATTCGAAATGACTTCTCCATGCATTTTATGCATTGGTAAAAGCACTATGATGAAAAGTGTGATATGTTTTCAGGTATCTCCTATACTAATAGAGCCACATGCTCACCGGTTTGCCACATGATGTAGGCCTATGGACTGAACAAGAAACCACCAAAAATTTTAACCAGTCATCGTTCTCACAACACTGAGGACCAGTCATTCGAAATGACTTCTCCATGCATTTTATGCATTGGTAAAAGCACTATGATGAAAAGTGTGATATGTTTTCAGGTATCTCCTATACTAATAGAGCCACATGCTCACCGGTTTGCCACATGATGTAGGCCTATGGACTGAACAAGAAACCACCAAAAATTTTAACCAGTCATCGTTCTCACAACACTGAGGACCAGTCATTCGAAATGACTTCTCCATGCATTTTATGCATTGGTAAAAGCACTATGATGAAAAGTGTGATATGTTTTCAGGTATCTCCTATACTAATAGAGCCACATGCTCACCGGTTTGCCACATGATGTAGGCCTATGGACTGAACAAGAAACCACCAAAAATTTTAACCAGTCATCGTTCTCACAACACTGAGGACCAGTCATTCGAAATGACTTCTCCATGCATTTTATGCATTGGTAAAAGCACTATGATGAAAAGTGTGATATGTTTTCAGGTATCTCCTATACTAATAGAGCCACATGCTCACCGGTTTGCCACATGATGTAGGCCTATGGACTGAACAAGAAACCACCAAAAATTTTAACCAGTCATCGTTCTCACAACACTGAGGACCAGTCATTCGAAATGACTTCTCCATGCATTTTATGCATTGGTAAAAGCACTATGATGAAAAGTGTGATATGTTTTCAGGTATCTCCTATACTAATAGAGCCACATGCTCACCGGTTTGCCACATGATGTAGGCCTATGGACTGAACAAGAAACCACCAAAAATTTTAACCAGTCATCGTTCTCACAACACTGAGGACCAGTCATTCGAAATGACTTCTCCATGCATTTTATGCATTGGTAAAAGCACTATGATGAAAAGTGTGATATGTTTTCAGGTATCTCCTATACTAATAGAGCCACATGCTCACCGGTTTGCCACATGATGTAGGCCTATGGACTGAACAAGAAACCACCAAAAATTTTAAACCAGTCATCGTTCTCACAACACTGAGGACCAGTCATTCGAAATGACTTCTCCATGCATTTTATGCATTGGTAAAAGCACTATGATGAAAAGTGTGATATGTTTTCAGGTATCTCCTATACTAATAGAGCCACATGCTCACCGGTTTGCCACATGATGTAGGCCTATGGACTGAACAAGAAACCACCAAAAATTTTAACCAGTCATCGTTCTCACAACACTGAGGACCAGTCATTCGAAATGACTTCTCCATGCATTTTATGCATTGGTAAAAGCACTATGATGAAAAGTGTGATATGTTTTCAGGTATCTCCTATACTAATAGAGCCACATGCTCACCGGTTTGCCACATGATGTAGGCCTATGGACTGAACAAGAAACCACCAAAAATTTTAACCAGTCATCGTTCTCACAACACTGAGGACCAGTCATTCGAAATGACTTCTCCATGCATTTTATGCATTGGTAAAAGCACTATGATGAAAAGTGTGATATGTTTTCAGGTATCTCCTATACTAATAGAGCCACATGCTCACCGGTTTGCCACATGATGTAGGCCTATGGACTGAACAAGAAACCACCAAAAATTTTAACCAGTCATCGTTCTCACAACACTGAGGACCAGTCATTCGAAATGACTTCTCCATGCATTTTATGCATTGGTAAAAGCACTATGATGAAAAGTGTGATATGTTTTCAGGTATCTCCTATACTAATAGAGCCACATGCTCACCGGTTTGCCACATGATGTAGGCCTATGGACTGAACAAGAAACCACCAAAAATTTTAACCAGTCATCGTTCTCACAACACTGAGGACCAGTCATTCGAAATGACTTCTCCATGCATTTTATGCATTGGTAAAAGCACTATGATGAAAAGTGTGATATGTTTTCAGGTATCTCCTATACTAATAGAGCCACATGCTCACCGGTTTGCCACATGATGTAGGCCTATGGACTGAACAAGAAACCACCAAAAATTTTAACCAGTCATCGTTCTCACAACACTGAGGACCAGTCATTCGAAATGACTTCTCCATGCATTTTATGCATTGGTAAAAGCACTATGATGAAAAGTGTGATATGTTTTCAGGTATCTCCTATACTAATAGAGCCACATGCTCACCGGTTTGCCACATGATGTAGGCCTATGGACTGAACAAGAAACCACCAAAAATTTTAACCAGTCATCGTTCTCACAACACTGAGGACCAGTCATTCGAAATGACTTCTCCATGCATTTTATGCATTGGTAAAAGCACTATGATGAAAAGTGTGATATGTTTTCAGGTATCTCCTATACTAATAGAGCCACATGCTCACCGGTTTGCCACATGATGTAGGCCTATGGACTGAACAAGAAACCACCAAAAATTTTAACCAGTCATCGTTCTCACAACACTGAGGACCAGTCATTCGAAATGACTTCTCCATGCATTTTATGCATTGGTAAAAGCACTATGATGAAAAGTGTGATATGTTTTCAGGTATCTCCTATACTAATAGAGCCACATGCTCACCGGTTTGCCACATGATGTAGGCCTATGGACTGAACAAGAAATCACCAAAAATTTTAACCAGTCATCGTTCTCACAACACTGAGGACCAGTCATTCGAAATGACTTCTCCATGCATTTTATGCATTGTTAAAAGCACTATGATACTATGATGAAAAGTGTGAAATGTTTTCAGGTTTCTCCTATACTAATAGAGCCACATGCTCACCGGTTTGCCACATGATGTAGGCCTATGGACTGAACAAGAAACCACCAAAAATTTTAACCAGTCATCGTTCTCACAACACTGAGGACCAGTCATTCGAAATGACTTCTCCATGCATTTTATGCATTGGTAAAAGCACTATGATGAAAAGTGTGATGTTTTCAGGTATCTCCTATACTAATAGAGCCACATGCTCACCGGTTTGCCACATGATGTAGGCCTATGGACTGAACAAGAAACCACCAAAAATTTTAACCAGTCATCGTTCTCACAACACTGAGGACCAGTCATTCGAAATGACTTCTCCATGCATTTTATGCATTGGTAAAAGCACTATGATGAAAAGTGTGATATGTTTTCAGGTATCTCCTATACTAATAGAGCCACATGCTCACCGTTTGCCACATGATGTAGGCCTATGGACTGAACAAGAAACCACCAAAAATTTTAACCAGTCATCGTTCTCACAACACTGAGGACCAGTCATTCGAAATGACTTCTCCATGCATTTTATGCATATGTTAAAAGCACTATGATGAAAAGTGTGATATGTTTTCAGGTTTCTCCTATACTAATAGAGCCACATGCTCACCGGTTTGCCACATGATGTAGGCCTATGGACTGAACAAGAAACCACCAAAAATTTTAACCAGTCATCGTTCTCACAACACTGAGGACCAGTCATTCGAAATGACTTCTCCATGCATTTTATGCATTGGTAAAAGCACTATGATGAAAAGTGTGATGTTTTCAGGTATCTCCTATACTAATAGAGCCACATGCTCACCGGTTTGCCACATGATGTAGGCCTATGGACTGAACAAGAAACCACCAAAAATTTTAACCAGTCATCGTTCTCACAACACTGAGGACCAGTCATTCGAAATGACTTCTCCATGCATTTTATGCATTGGTAAAAGCACTATGATGAAAAGTGTGATATGTTTTCAGGTATCTCCTATACTAATAGAGCCACATGCTCACCGGTTTGCCACATGATGTAGGCCTATGGACTGAACAAGAAACCACCAAAAATTTTAACCAGTCATCGTTCTCACAACACTGAGGACCAGTCATTCGAAATGACTTCTCCATGCATTTTATGCATTTGTTAAAAGCACTATGATGAAAAGTGTGATATGTTTTCAGGTTTCTCCTATACTAATAGAGCCACATGCTCACCGGTTTGCCACATGATGTAGGCCTATGGACTGAACAAGAAACCACCAAAAATTTTAACCAGTCATCGTTCTCACAACACTGAGGACCAGTCATTCGAAATGACTTCTCCATGCATTTTATGCATTGGTAAAAGCACTATGATGAAAAGTGTGATATGTTTTCAGGTATCTCCTATACTAATAGAGCCACATGCTCACCGGTTTGCCACATGATGTAGGCCTATGGACTGAACAAGAAACCACCAAAAATTTTAACCAGTCATCGTTCTCACAACACTGAGGACCAGTCATTCGAAATGACTTCTCCATGCATTTTATGCATTGGTAAAAGCACTATGATGAAAAGTGTGATGTTTTCAGGTATCTCCTATACTAATAGAGCCACATGCTCACCGGTTTGCCACATGATGTAGGCCTATGGTCTGAACAAGAAACCACCAAAAATTTTAACCAGTCATCGTTCTCACAACACTGAGGACCAGTCATTCGAAATGACTTCTCCATGCATTTTATGCATTGGTAAAAGCACTATGATGAAAAGTGTGATATGTTTTCAGGTATCTCCTATACTAATAGAGCCACATGCTCACCGGTTTGCCACATGATGTAGGCCTATGGACTGAACAAGAAACCACCAAAATTTTAACCAGTCATCGTTCTCACAACACTGAGGACCAGTCATTCGAAATGACTTCTCCATGCATTTTATGCATTGGTAAAAGCACTATGATGAAAAGTGTGATATGTTTTCAGGTATCTCCTATACTAATAGAGCCACATGCTCACCGGTTTGCCACATGATGTAGGCCTATGGACTGAACAAGAAACCACCAAAAATTTTAACCAGTCATCGTTCTCACAACACTGAGGACCAGTCATTCGAAATGACTTCTCCATGCATTTTATGCATTGGTAAAAGCACTATGATGAAAAGTGTGATATGTTTTCAGGTATCTCCTATACTAATAGAGCCACATGCTCACCGGTTTGCCACATGATGTAGGCCTATGGACTGAACAAGAAACCACCAAAAATTTTAACCAGTCATCGTTCTCACAACACTGAGGACCAGTCATTCGAAATGACTTCTCCATGCATTTTATGCATTGGTAAAAGCACTATGATGAAAAGTGTGATATGTTTTCAGGTATCTCCTATACTAATAGAGCCACTGCTCACCGGTTTGCCACATGATGTAGGCCTATGGACTGAACAAGAAACCACCAAAAATTTTAACCAGTCATCGTTCTCACAACACTGAGTACCAGTCATTCGAAATGACTTCTCCATGCATTTTATGCATTGGTAAAAGCACTATGATGAAAATTGTGATATGTTTTCAGGTATCTCCTATACTAATAGAGCCACATGCTCACCGGTTTGCCACATGATGTAGGCCTATGGAGTGAACAAGAAACCACCAAAAATTTTAACCAGTCATCGTTCTCACAACACTGAGGACCAGTCATTCAAAATGACTTCTCCATGCATTTTATGCATTGGTAAAAGCACTATGATGAAAAGTGTGATATGTTTTCAGGTATCTCCTATACTAATAGAGCCACATGCTCACCGGTTTGCCACATGATGTAGGCCTATGGACTGAACAAGAAACCACCAAAAATTTTAACCAGTCATCGTTCTCACAACACTGAGGACCAGTCATTCGAAATGACTTCTCCATGCATTTTATGCATTGGTAAAAGCACTATGATGAAAAGTGTGATATGTTTTCAGGTATCTCCTATACTAATAGAGCCACATGCTCACCGGTTTGCCACATGATGTAGGCCTATGGACTGAACAAGAAACCACCAAAAATTTTAACCAGTCATCGTTCTCACAACACTGAGGACCAGTCATTCGAAATGACTTCTCCATGCATTTTATGCATTGGTAAAAGCACTATGATGAAAAGTGTGATGTTTTCAGGTATCTCCTATACTAATAGAGCCACATGCTCACCGGTTTGCCACATGATGTAGGCCTATGGACTGAACAAGAAACCACCAAAAATTTTAACCAGTCATCGTTCTCACAACACTGAGGACCAGTCATTCGAAATGACTTCTCCATGCATTTTATGCATTGGTAAAAGCACTATGATGAAAAGTGTGATATGTTTTCAGGTATCTCCTATACTAATAGAGCCACATGCTCACCGGTTTGCCACATGATGTAGGCCTATGGACTGAACAAGAAACCACCAAAAATTTTAACCAGTCATCGTTCTCACAACACTGAGGACCAGTCATTCGAAATGACTTCTCCATGCATTTTATGCATTGGTAAAAGCACTATGATGAAAAGTGTGATATGTTTTCAGGTATCTCCTATACTAATAGAGCCACATGCTCACCGGTTTGCCACATGATGTAGGCCTATGGACTGAACAAGAAACCACCAAAAATTTTAACCAGTCATCGTTCTCACAACACTGAGGACCAGTCATTCGAAATGACTTCTCATGCATTTTATGCATTGGTAAAAGCACTATGATGAAAAGTGTGATATGTTTTCAGGTATCTCCTATACTAATAGAGCCACATGCTCACCGGTTTGCCACATGATGTAGGCCTATGGACTGAACAAGAAACCACCAAAAATTTTAACCAGTCATCGTTCTCACAACACTGAGGACCAGTCATTCGAAATGACTTCTCCATGCATTTTATTTATTGGTAAAAGCACTATGATGAAAAGTGTGATATGTTTTCAGGTATCTCCTATACTAATAGAGCCACATGCTCACCGGTTTGCCACATGATGTAGGCCTATGGACTGAACAAGAAACCACCAAAAATTTTAACCAGTCATCGTTCTCACAACACTGAGTACCAGTCATTCGAAATGACTTCTCCATGCATTTTATGCATTGGTAAAAGCACTATGATGAAAATTGTGATATGTTTTCAGGTATCTCCTATACTAATAGAGCCACATGCTCACCGGTTTGCCACATGATGTAGGCCTATGGAGTGAACAAGAAACCACCAAAAATTTTAACCAGTCATCGTTCTCACAACACTGAGGACCAGTCATTCAAAATGACTTCTCCATGCATTTTATGCATTGGTAAAAGCACTATGATGAAAAGTGTGATATGTTTTCAGGTATCTCCTATACTAATAGAGCCACATGGCTCACCGGTTTGCCACATGATGTAGGCTATGGACTGAACAAGAAACCACCAAAAATTTTAACCAGTCATCGTTCTCACAACACTGAGGACCAGTCATTCGAAATGACTTCTCCATGCATTTTATGCATTTGTTAAAAGCACTATGATGAAAAGTGTGATATGTTTTCAGGTATCTCCTATACTAATAGAGCCACATGCTCACCGGTTTGCCACATGATGTAGGCCTATGGAGTGAACAAGAAACCACCAAAATTTTAACCAGTCATCGTTCTCACAACACTGAGGACCAGTCATTCGAAATGACTTCTCCATGCATTTTATGCATTTGTTAAAACCACTATGATGAAAAGTGTGATATGTTTTCAGGTATCTCCTATACTAATAGAGCCACATGCTCACCGGTTTGCCACATGATGTAGGCCTATGGACTGAACAAGAAACCACCAAAAATTTTAACCAGTCATCGTTCTCACAACACTGAGGACCAGTCATTCGAAATGACTTCTCCATGCATTTTATGCATTGGTAAAAGCACTATGATGAAAAGTGTGATATGTTTTCAGGTATCTCCTATACTAATAGAGCCACATGCTCACCGGTTTGCCACATGATGTAGGCCTATGGACTGAACAAGAAACCACCAAAAATTTTAACCAGTCATCGTTCTCACAACACTGAGGACCAGTCATTCGAAATGACTTCTCCATGCATTTTATGCATTGGTAAAAGCACTATGATGAAAAGTGTGATATGTTTTCAGGTATCTCCTATACTAATAGAGCCACATGCTCACCGGTTTGCCACATGATGTAGGCCTATGGACTGAACAAGAAACCACCAAAAATTTTAACCAGTCATCGTTCTCACAACACTGAGGACCAGTCATTCGAAATGACTTCTCCATGCATTTTATGCATTGGTAAAAGCACTATGATGAAAAGTGTGATATGTTTTCAGGTATCTCCTATACTAATAGAGCCACATGCTCACCGGTTTGCCACATGATGTAGGCCTATGGACTGAACAATAAACCACCAAAATTTTAACCAGTCATCGTTCTCACAACACTGAGGACCAGTCATTCGAAATGACTTCTCCATGCATTTTATGCATTGGTAAAAGCACTATGATGAAAAGTGTGATATGTTTTCAGGTATCTCCTATACTAATAGAGCCACATGCTCACCGGTTTGCCACATGATGTAGGCCTATGGACTGAACAAGAAACCACCAAAATTTTTAACCAGTCATCGTTCTCACAACACTGAGGACCAGTCATTCGAATGACTTCTCCATGCATTTTATGCATTGGTAAAAGCACTATGATGAAAAGTGTGATGTTTTCAGGTATCTCCTATACTAATAGAGCCACATGGTCACCGGTTTGCCACATGATGTAGGCCTATGGACTGAACAAGAAACCACCAAAAATTTTAACCAGTCATCGTTCTCACAACACTGAGGACCAGTCATTCGAAATGACTTCTCCATGCATTTTATGCATTGGTAAAAGCACTATGATGAAAAGTGTGATATGTTTTCAGGTATCTCCTATACTAATAGAGCCACATGCTCACCGGTTTGCCACATGATGTAGGCCTATGGACTGAACAAGAAACCACCAAAAATTTTAACCAGTCATCGTTCTCACAACACTGAGGACCAGTCATTCGAAATGACTTCTCCATGCATTTTATGCATTGGTAAAAGCACTATGATGAAAAGTGTGATATGTTTTCAGGTATCTCCTATACTAATAGAGCCACATGCTCACCGGTTTGCCACATGATGTAGGCCTATGGACTGAACAAGAAACCACCCAAAATTTTAACCAGTCATCGTTCTCACAACACTGAGGACCAGTCATTCGAAATGACTTCTCCATGCATTTTATGCATTGGTAAAAGCACTATGATGAAAAGTGTGATATGTTTTCAGGTATCTCCTATACTAATAGAGCCACATGCTCACCGGTTTGCCACATGATGTAGGCCTATGGACTGAACAAGAAACCACCCAAAATTTTAACCAGTCATCGTTCTCACAACACTGAGGACCAGTCATTCGAAATGACTTCTCCATGCATTTTATGCATTGGTAAAAGCTCTATGATGAAAAGTGTGATATGTTTTCAGGTATCTCCTATACTAATAGAGCCACATGCTCACCGGTTTGCCACATGATGTAGGCCTATGGACTGAACAAGAAACCACCAAAAATTTTAACCAGTCATCGTTCTCACAACACTGAGGACCAGTCATTCGAAATGACTTCTCCATGCATTTTATGCCTTGGTAAAAGCACTATGATGAAAAGTGTGATATGTTTTCAGGTATCTCCTATACTAATAGAGCCACATGCTCACCGGTTTGCCACATGATGTAGGTCTATGGACTGAACAAGAAACCACCAAAAATTTTAACCAGTCATCGTTCTCACAACACTGAGGACCAGTCATTCGAAATGACTTCTCCATGCATTTTATGCATTGGTAAAAGCACTATGATGAAAAGTGTGATATGTTTTCAGGTATCTCCTATACTAATAGAGCCACATGCTCACCGGTTTGCCACATGATGTAGGCCTATGGACTGAACAAGAAACCACCAAAAATTTTAACCAGTCATCGTTCTCACAACACTGAGGACCAGTCATTCGAAATGACTTCTCCATGCATTTTATGCATTGGTAAAAGCACTATGATGAAAAGTGTGATATGTTTTCAGGTATCTCCTATACTAATAGAGCCACATGCTCACCGGTTTGCCACATGATGTAGGCCTATGGACTGAACAAGAAACCACCAAAAATTTTAACCAGTCATCGTTCTCACAACACTGAGGACCAGTCATTCGAAATGACTTCTCCATGCATTTTATGCATTGGTAAAAGCACTATGATGAAAAGTGTGATGTTTTCAGGTATCTCCTATACTAATAGAGCCACATGCTCACCGGTTTGCCACATGATGTAGGCCTATGGACTGAACAAGAAACCACCAAAAATTTTAACCAGTCATCGTTCTCACAACACTGAGGACCAGTCATTCGAAATGACTTCTCCATGCATTTTATGCATTGGTAAAAGCACTATGATGAAAAGTGTGATATGTTTTCAGGTATCTCCTATACTAATAGAGCCACATGCTCACCGGTTTGCCACATGATGTAGGCCTATGGACTGAACAAGAAACCACCAAAAATTTTAACCAGTCATCGTTCTCACAACACTGAGGACCAGTCATTCGAAATGACTTCTCCATGCATTTTATGCATTTGTTAAAAGCACTATGATGAAAAGTGTGATATGTTTTCAGGTTTCTCCTATACTAATAGAGCCACATGCTCACCGGTTTGCCACATGATGTAGGCCTATGGACTGAACAAGAAACCACCAAAAATTTTAACCAGTCATCGTTCTCACAACACTGAGGACCAGTCATTCGAATGACTTCTCCATGCATTTTATGCATTGGTAAAAGCACTATGATGAAAAGTGTGATATGTTTTCAGGTATCTCCTATACTAATAGAGCCACATGCTCACCGGTTTGCCACATGATGTAGGCCTATGGACTGAACAAGAAACCACCAAAAATTTTAACCAGTCATCGTTCTCACAACACTGAGGACCAGTCATTCGAAATGACTTCTCCATGCATTTTATGCATTGGTAAAAGCACTATGATGACAAGTGTGATGTTTTCAGGTATCTCCTATACTAATAGAGCCACATGCTCACCGGTTTGCCACATGATGTAGGCCTATGGACTGAACAAGAAACCACCAAAAATTTTAACCAGTCATCGTTCTCACAACACTGAGGACCAGTCATTCGAAATGACTTCTCCATGCATTTTATGCATTGGTAAAAGCACTATGATGAAAAGTGTGATATGTTTTCAGGTATCTCCTATACTAATAGAGCCACATGCTCACCGGTTTGCCACATGATGTAGGCCTATGGACTGAACAAGAAACCACCAAAAATTTTAACCAGTCATCGTTCTCACAACACTGAGGACCAGTCATTCAAAATGACTTCTCCATGCATTTTATGCATTTGTTAAAAGCACTATGATGAAAAGTGTGATATGTTTTCAGGTTTCTCCTATACTAATAGAGCCACATGCTCACCGGTTTGCCACATGATGTAGGCCTATGGACTGAACAAGAAACCACCAAAAATTTTAACCAGTCATCGTTCTCACAACACTGAGGACCAGTCATTCGAAATGACTTCTCCATGCATTTTATGCATTGGTAAAAGCACTATGATGAAAAGTGTGATATGTTTTCAGGTATCTCCTATACTAATAGAGCCACATGCTCACCGGTTTGCCACATGATGTAGGCCTATGGACTGAACAAGAAACCACCAAAAATTTTAACCAGTCATCGTTCTCACAACACTGAGGACCAGTCATTCGAAATGACTTCTCCATGCATTTTATGCATTGGTAAAAGCACTATGATGAAAAGTGTGATGTTTTCAGGTATCTCCTATACTAATAGAGCCACATGCTCACCGGTTTGCCACATGATGTAGGCCTATGGACTGAACAAGAAACCACCAAAAATTTTAACCAGTCATCGTTCTCACAACACTGAGGACCAGTCATTCGAAATGACTTCTCCATGCATTTTATGCATTGGTAAAAGCACTATGATGAAAAGTGTGATATGTTTTCAGGTATCTCCTATACTAATAGAGCCACATGCTCACCGGTTTGCCACATGATGTAGGCCTATGGACTGAACAAGAAACCACCAAAAATTTTAACCAGTCATCGTTCTCACAACACTGAGGACCAGTCATTCGAAATGACTTCTCCATGCATTTTATGCATTGGTAAAAGCACTATGATGAAAAGTGTGATATGTTTTCAGGTATCTCCTATACTAATAGAGCCACATGCTCACCGGTTTGCCACATGATGTAGGCCTATGGACTGAACAAGAAACCACCAAAAATTTTAACCAGTCATCGTTCTCACAACACTGAGGACCAGTCATTCGAAATGACTTCTCCATGCATTTTATGCATTGGTAAAAGCACTATGATGAAAAGTGTGATATGTTTTCAGGTATCTCCTATACTAATAGAGCCACATGCTCACCGGTTTGCCACATGATGTAGGCCTATGGACTGAACAAGAAACCACCAAAAATTTTAACCAGTCATCGTTCTCACAACACTGAGTACCAGTCATTCGAAATGACTTCTCCATGCATTTTATGCATTGGTAAAAGCACTATGATGAAAATTGTGATATGTTTTCATGTATCTCCTATACTAATAGAGCCACATGCTCACCGGTTTGCCACATGATGTAGGCCTATGGAGTGAACAAGAAACCACCAAAAATTTTAACCAGTCATCGTTCTCACAACACTGAGGACCAGTCATTCAAAATGACTTCTCCATGCATTTTATGCATTGGTAAAAGCACTATGATGAAAAGTGTGATATGTTTTCAGGTATCTCCTATACTAATAGAGCCACATGCTCACCGGTTTGCCACATGATGTAGGCCTATGGACTGAACAAGAAACCACCAAAAATTTTAACCAGTCATCGTTCTCACAACACTGAGGACCAGTCATTCGAAATGACTTCTCCATGCATTTTATGCATTTGTTAAAAGCACTATGATGAAAAGTGTGATATGTTTTCAGGTATCTCCTATACTAATAGAGCCACATGCTCACCGGTTTGCCACATGATGTAGGCCTATGGAGTGAACAAGAAACCACCAAAAATTTTAACCAGTCATCGTTCTCACAACACTGAGGACCAGTCATTCGAAATGACTTCTCCATGCATTTTATGCATTTGTTAAAAGCACTATGATGAAAAGTGTGATATGTTTTCAGGTATCTCCTATACTAATAGAGCCACATGCTCACCGGTTTGCCACATGATGTAGGCCTATGGACTGAACAAGAAACCACCAAAAATTTTAACCAGTCATCGTTCTCACAACACTGAGGACCAGTCATTCGAAATGACTTCTCCATGCATTTTATGCATTGGTAAAAGCACTATGATGAAAAGTGTGATATGTTTTCAGGTATCTCCTATACTAATAGAGCCACATGCTCACCGGTTTGCCACATGATGTAGGCCTATGGACTGAACAAGAAACCACCAAAAATTTTAACCAGTCATTGTTCTCACAACACTGAGGACCAGTCATTCGAAATGACTTCTCCATGCATTTTATGCATTGGTAAAAGCACTATGATGAAAAGTGTGATATGTTTTCAGGTATCTCCTATACTAATAGAGCCACATGCTCACCGGTTTGCCACATGATGTAGGCCTATGGACTGAACAAGAAACCACCAAAAATTTTAACCAGTCATCGTTCTCACAACACTGAGGACCAGTCATTCGAAATGACTTCTCCATGCATTTTATGCATTGGTAAAAGCACTATGATGAAAAGTGTGATATGTTTTCAGGTATCTCCTATACTAATAGAGCCACATGCTCACCGGTTTGCCACATGATGTAGGCCTATGGACTGAACAAGAAACCACCAAAAATTTTAACCAGTCATCGTTCTCACAACACTGAGGACCAGTCATTCGAAATGACTTCTCCATGCATTTTATGCATTGGTAAAAGCACTATGATGAAAAGTGTGATATGTTTTCAGGTATCTCCTATACTAATAGAGCCACATGCTCACCGGTTTGCCACATGATGTAGGCCTATGGACTGAACAAGAAACCACCAAAAATGTTAACCAGTCATCGTTCTCACAACACTGAGGACCAGTCATTCGAAATGACTTCTCCATGCATTTTATGCATTGGTAAAAGCACTATGATGAAAAGTGTGATATGTTTTCAGGTATCTCCTATACTAATAGAGCCACATGCTCACCGGTTTGCCACATGATGTAGGCCTATGGACTGAACAAGAAACCACCAAAAATTTTAACCAGTCATCGTTCTCACAACACTGAGGACCAGTCATTCGAAATGACTTCTCCATGCATTTTATGCATTGGTAAAAGCACTATGATGAAAAGTGTGATGTTTTCAGGTATCTCCTATACTAATAGAGCCACATGGTCACCGGTTTGCCACATGATGTAGGCCTATGGACTGAACAAGAAACCACCAAAAATTTTAACCAGTCATCGTTCTCACAACACTGAGGACCAGTCATTCGAAATGACTTCTCCATGCATTTTATGCATTGGTAAAAGCACTATGATGAAAAGTGTGATATGTTTTCAGGTATCTCCTATACTAATAGAGCCACATGCTCACCGGTTTGCCACATGATGTAGGCCTATGGACTGAACAAGAAACCACCAAAAATTTTAACCAGTCATCGTTCTCACAACACTGAGGACCAGTCATTCGAAATGACTTCTCCATGCATTTTATGCATTGGTAAAAGCACTATGATGAAAAGTGTGATATGTTTTCAGGTATCTCCTATACTAATAGAGCCACATGCTCACCGGTTTGCCACATGATGTAGGCCTATGGACTGAACAAGAAACCACCAAAAGTTTTAACCAGTCATCGTTCTCACAACACTGAGGACCAGTCATTCGAAATGACTTCTCCATGCATTTTATGCATTGGTAAAAGCACTATGATGAAAAGTGTGATATGTTTTCAGGTATCTCCTATACTAATAGAGCCACATGCTCACCGGTTTGCCACATGATGTAGGTCTATGGACTGAACAAGAAACCACCAAAAATTTTAACCAGTCATCGTTCTCACAACACTGAGGACCAGTCATTCGAAATGACTTCTCCATGCATTTTATGCATTGGTAAAAGCACTATGATGAAAAGTGTGATATGTTTTCAGGTATCTCCTATACTAATAGAGCCACATGCTCACCGGTTTGCCACATGATGTAGGCCTATGGACTGAACAAGAAACCACCAAAAATTTTAACCAGTCATCGTTCTCACAACACTGAGGACCAGTCATTCGAAATGACTTCTCCATGCATTTTATGCATTGGTAAAAGCACTATGATGAAAAGTGTGATATGTTTTCAGGTATCTCCTATACTAATAGAGCCACATGCTCACCGGTTTGCCACATGATGTAGGCCTATGGACTGAAGAAGAAACCACCAAAAATTTTAACCAGTCATCGTTCTCACAACACTGAGGACCAGTCATTCGAAATGACTTCTCCATGCATTTTATGCATTGGTAAAAGCACTATGATGAAAAGTGTGATATGTTTTCAGGTATCTCCTATACTAATAGAGCCACATGCTCACCGGTTTGCCACATGATGTAGGCCTATGGACTGAACAAGAAACCACCAAAAATTTTAACCAGTCATCGTTCTCACAACACTGAGGACCAGTCATTCGAAATGACTTCTCCATGCATTTTATGCCTTGGTAAAAGCACTATGATGAAAAGTGTGATATGTTTTCAGGTATCTCCTATACTAATAGAGCCACATGCTCACCGGTTTGCCACATGATGTAGGTCTATGGACTGAACAAGAAACCACCAAAAATTTTAACCAGTCATCGTTCTCACAACACTGAGGACCAGTCATTCGAAATGACTTCTCCATGCATTTTATGCATTGGTAAAAGCACTATGATGAAAAGTGTGATATGTTTTCAGGTATCTCCTATACTAATAGAGCCACATGCTCACCGGTTTGCCACATGATGTAGGCCTATGGACTGAACAAGAAACCACCAAAAATTTTAACCAGTCATCGTTCTCACAACACTGAGGACCAGTCATTCGAAATGACTTCTCCATGCATTTTATGCATTGGTAAAAGCACTATGATGAAAAGTGTGATATGTTTTCAGGTATCTCCTATACTAATAGAGCCACATGCTCACCGGTTTGCCACATGATGTAGGCCTATGGACTGAACAAGAAACCACCAAAAATTTTAACCAGTCATCGTTCTCACAACACTGAGGACCAGTCATTCGAAATGACTTCTCCATGCATTTTATGCATTGGTAAAAGCACTATGATGAAAAGTGTGATATGTTTTCAGGTATCTCCTATACTAATAGAGCCACATGCTCACCGGTTTGCCACATGATGTAGGCCTATGGACTGAACAAGAAACCACCAAAAATTTTAACCAGTCATCGTTCTCACAACACTGAGGACCAGTCATTCGAAATGACTTCTCCATGCATTTTATGCATTGGTAAAAGCACTATGATGAAAAGTGTGATATGTTTTCAGGTATCTCCTATACTAATAGAGCCACATGCTCACCGGTTTGCCACATGATGTAGGCCTATGGACTGAACAAGAAACCACCAAAATTTTAACCAGTCATCGTTCTCACAACACTGAGGACCAGTCATTCGAAATGACTTCTCCATGCATTTTATGCATTGGTAAAAGCACTATGATTGAAAAGTGTGATATGTTTTCAGGTATCTCCTATACTAATAGAGCCACATGCTCACGGTTTGCCACATGATGTAGGCCTATGGACTGAACAAGAAACCACCAAAAATTTTAACCAGTCATCATTCTCACAACACTGAGGACCAGTCATTCGAAATGACTTCTCCATGCATTTTATGCATTGGTAAAAGCACTATGATGAAAATTGTGATATGTTTTCAGGTATCTCCTATACTAATAGAGCCACATGCTCACCGGTTTGCCACATGATGTAGGCCTATGGACTGAACAAGAAACCACCAAAAATTTTAACCAGTCATCGTTCTCACAACACTGAGGACCAGTCATTCGAAATGACTTCTCCATGCATTTTATGCATTGGTAAAAGCACTATGATGAAAAGTGTGATATGTTTTCAGGTATCTCCTATACTAATAGAGCCACATGCTCACCGGTTTGCCACATGATGTAGGCCTATGGACTGAACAAGAAACCACCAAAAATTTTAACCAGTCATCGTTCTCACAACACTGAGGACCAGTCATTCGAAATGACTTCTCCATGCATTTTATGCATTGGTAAAAGCACTATGATGAAAAGTGTGATATGTTTTCAGGTATCTCCTATACTAATAGAGCCACATGCTCACCGGTTTGCCACATGATGTAGGCCTATGGACTGAACAAGAAACCACCAAAAATTTTAACCAGTCATCGTTCTCACAACACTGAGGACCAGTCATTCGAAATGACTTCTCCATGCATTTTATGCATTGGTAAAAGCACTATGATGAAAAGTGTGATATGTTTTCAGGTATCTCCTATACTAATAGAGCCACATGCTCACCGGTTTGCCACATGATGTAGGCCTATGGACTGAACAAGAAACCACCAAAAATTTTAACCAGTCATCGTTCTCACAACACTGAGGACCAGTCATTCGAAATGACTTCTCCATGCATTTTATGCATTGGTAAAAGCACTATGATGAAAAGTGTGATATGTTTTCAGGTATCTCCTATACTAATAGAGCCACATGCTCACCGGTTTGCCACATGATGTAGGCCTATGGACTGAACAAGAAACCACCCAAAATTTTAACCAGTCATCGTTCTCACAACACTGAGGACCAGTCATTCGAAATGACTTCTCCATGCATTTTATGCATTTGTTAAAAGCACTATGATGAAAAGTGTGATATGTTTTCAGGTATCTCCTATACTAATAGAGCCACATGCTCACCGGTTTGCCACATGATGTAGGCCTATGGACTGAACAAGAAACCACCAAAAATTTTAACCAGTCATCGTTCTCACAACACTGAGGACCAGTCATTCGAAATGACTTCTCCATGCATTTTATGCATTGGTAAAAGCACTATGATGAAAAGTGTGATATGTTTTCAGGTATCTCCTATACTAATAGAGCCACATGCTCACCGGTTTGCCACATGATGTAGGCCTATGGACTGAACAAGAAACCACCAAAAATTTTAACCAGTCATCGTTCTCACAACACTGAGGACCAGTCATTCGAAATGACTTCTCCATGCATTTTATGCATTGGTAAAAGCACTATGATGAAAAGTGTGACATGTTTTCAGGTATCTCCTATACTAATAGAGCCACATGCTCACCGGTTTGCCACATGATGTAGGCCTATGGACTGAACAAGAAACCACCAAAAATTTTAACCAGTCATCGTTCTCACAACACTGAGGACCAGTCATTCGAAATGACTTCTCCATGCATTTTATGCATTGGTAAAAGCACTATGATGAAAAGTGTGATATGTTTTCAGGTATCTCCTATACTAATAGAGCCACATGCTCACCGGTTTGCCACATGATGTAGGCCTATGGACTGAACAAGAAACCACCAAAAATTTTAACCAGTCATCGTTCTCACAACACTGAGGACCAGTCATTCGAAATGACTTCTCCATGCATTTTATGCATTGGTAAAAGCACTATGATGAAAAGTGTGATATGTTTTCAGGTATCTCCTATACTAATAGAGCCACATGCTCACCGGTTTGCCACATGATGTAGGCCTATGGACTGAACAAGAAACCACCAAAAATTTTAACCAGTCATCGTTCTCACAACACTGAGGACCAGTCATTCGAAATGACTTCTCCATGCATTTTATGCATTGGTAAAAGCACTATGATGAAAAGTGTGATATGTTTTCAGGTATCTCCTATACTAATAGAGCCACATGCTCACCGGTGTGCCACATGATGTAGGCCTATGGACTGAACAAGAAACCACCAAAAATTTTAACCAGTCATCGTTCTCACAACACTGAGGACCAGTCATTCGAAATGACTTCTCCATGCATTTTATGCATTGGTAAAAGCACTATGATGAAAAGTGTGATATGTTTTCAGGTATCTCCTATACTAATAGAGCCACATGCTCACCGGTTTGCCACATGATGTAGGCCTATGGACTGAACAAGAAACCACCAAAAATTTTAACCAGTCATCGTTCTCACAACACTGAGGACCAGTCATTCGAAATGACTTCTCCATGCATTTTATGCATTGGTAAAAGCACTATGATGAAAAGTGTGATATGTTTTCACGTATCTCCTATACTAATAGAGCCACATGCTCACCGGTTTGCCACATGATGTAGGCCTATGGACTGAACAAGAAACCACCAAAAATTTTAACCAGTCATCGTTCTCACAACACTGAGGACCAGTCATTCGAAATGACTTCTCCATGCATTTTATGCATTGGTAAAAGCACTATGATGAAAAGTGTGATATGTTTTCAGGTATCTCCTATACTAATAGAGCCACATGCTCACCGGTTTGCCACATGATGTAGGCCTATGGACTGAACAAGAAACCACCAAAAATTTTAACCAGTCATCGTTCTCACAACACTGAGGACCAGTCATTCGAAATGACTTCTCCATGCATTTTATGCATTGGCAAAAGCACTATGATGAAAAGTGTGACATGTTTTCAGGTATCTCCTATACTAATAGAGCCACATGCTCACCGGTTTGCCACATGATGTAGGCCTATGGACTGAACAAGAAACCACCAAAAATTTTAACCAGTCATCGTTCTCACAACACTGAGGACCAGTCATTCGAAATGACTTCTCCATGCATTTTATGCATTGGGTAAAAGCACTATGATGAAAAGTGTGATATGTTTTCAGGTATCTCCTATACTAATAGAGCCACATGCTCACCGGTTTGCCACATGATGTAGGCCTATGGACTGAACAAGAAACCACCAAAAATTTTAACCAGTCATCGTTCTCACAACACTGAGGACCAGTCATTCGAAATGACTTCTCCATGCATTTTATGCATTGGTAAAAGCACTATGATGAAAAGTGTGATATGTTTTCAGGTATCTCCTATACTAATAGAGCCACATGCTCACCGGTTTGCCACATGATGTAGGCCTATGGACCTGAACAAGAAACCACCAAAAATTTTAACCAGTCATCGTTCTCACAACACTGAGGACCAGTCATTCGAAATGACTTCTCCATGCATTTTATGCATTGGTAAAAGCACTATGATGAAAAGTGTGATATGTTTTCAGGTATCTCCTATACTAATAGAGCCACATGCTCACCGGTGTGCCACATGATGTAGGCCTATGGACTGAACAAGAAACCACCAAAAATTTTAACCAGTCATCGTTCTCACAACACTGAGGACCAGTCATTCGAAATGACTTCTCCATGCATTTTATGCATTGGTAAAAGCACTATGATGAAAAGTGTGATATGTTTTCAGGTATCTCCTATACTAATAGAGCCACATGCTCACCGGTTTGCCACATGATGTAGGCCTATGGACTGAACAAGAAACCACCAAAAATTTTAACCAGTCATCGTTCTCACAACACTGAGGACCAGTCATTCGAAATGACTTCTCCATGCATTTTATGCATTGGTAAAAGCACTATGATGAAAAGTGTGATATGTTTTCACGTATCTCCTATACTAATAGAGCCACATGCTCACCGGTTTGCCACATGATGTAGGCCTATGGACTGAACAAGAAACCACCAAAAATTTTAACCAGTCATCGTTCTCACAACACTGAGGACCAGTCATTCGAAATGACTTCTCCATGCATTTTATGCATTGGTAAAAGCACTATGATGAAAAGTGTGATATGTTTTCAGGTATCTCCTATACTAATAGAGCCACATGCTCACCGGTTTGCCACATGATGTAGGCCTATGGACTGAACAAGAAACCACCAAAAATTTTAACCAGTCATCGTTCTCACAACACTGAGGACCAGTCATTCGAAATGACTTCTCCATGCATTTTATGCATTGGTAAAAGCACTATGATGAAAAGTGTGATATGTTTTCAGGTATCTCCTATACTAATAGAGCCACATGCTCACCGGTTTGCCACATGATGTAGGCCTATGGACTGAACAAGAAACCACCAAAAATTTTAACCAGTCATCGTTCTCACAACACTGAGGACCAGTCATTCGAAATGACTTCTCCATGCATTTTATGCATTGGTAAAAGCACTATGATGAAAAGTGTGATATGTTTTCAGGTATCTCCTATACTAATAGAGCCACATGCTCACCGGTTTGCCACATGATGTAGGCCTATGGACTGAGCAAGAAACCACCAAAAATTTTAACCAGTCATCGTTCTCACAACACTGAGGACCAGTCATTCGAAATGACTTCTCCATGCATTTTATGCATTGGTAAAAGCACTATGATGAAAAGTGTGATATGTTTTCAGGTATCTCCTATACTAATAGAGCCACATGCTCACCGGTTTGCCACATGATGTAGGCCTATGGCCTGAACAAGAAACCACCAAAAATTTTAACCAGTCATCGTTCTCACAACACTGAGGACCAGTCATTCGAAATGACTTCTCCATGCATTTTATGCATTGGTAAAAGCACTATGATGAAAAGTGTGATATGTTTTCAGGTATCTCCTATACTAATAGAGCCACATGCTCACCGGTTTGCCACATGATGTAGGCCTATGGACTGAACAAGAAACCACCAAAAATTTTAACCAGTCATCGTTCTCACAACACTGAGGACCAGTCATTCGAAATGACTTCTCCATGCATTTTACGCATTGGTAAAAGCACTATGATGAAAAGTGTGATATGTTTTCAGGTATCTCCTATACTAATAGAGCCACATGCTCACCGGTTTGCCACATGAAGTAGGCCTATGGCCTGAACAAGAAACCACCAAAAATTTTAACCAGTCATCGTTCTCACAACACTGAGGACCAGTCATTCGAAATGACTTCTCCATGCATTTTATGCATTGGTAAAAGCACTATGATGAAAAGTGTGATATGTTTTCAGGTATCTCCTATACTAATAGAGCCACATGCTCACCGGTTTGCCACATGATGTAGGCCTATGGACTGAACAAGAAACCACCAAAAATTTTAACCAGTCATCGTTCTCACAACACTGAGGACCAGTCATTCGAAATGACTTCTCCATGCATTTTATGCATTGGTAAAAGCACTATGATGAAAAGTGTGATATGTTTTCAGGTATCTCCTATACTAATAGAGCCACATGCTCACCGGTTTGCCACATGATGTAGGCCTATGGACTGAACAAGAAACCACCAAAAATTTTAACCAGTCATCGTTCTCACAACACTGAGGACCAGTCATTCGAAATGACTTCTCCATGCATTTTATGCATTGGTAAAAGCACTATGATGAAAAGTGTGATATGTTTTCAGGTATCTCCTATACTAATAGAGCCACATGCTCACCGGTTTGCCACATGATGTAGGCCTATGGACTGAACAAGAAACCACCAAAAATTTTAACCAGTCATCGTTCTCACAACACTGAGGACCAGTCATTCGAAATGACTTCTCCATGCATTTTATGCATTGGTAAAAGCACTATGATGAAAAGTGTGATATGTTTTCAGGTATCTCCTATACTAATAGAGCCACATGCTCACCGGTTTGCCACATGATGTAGGCCTATGGACTGAACAAGAAACCACCAAAAATTTTAACCAGTCATCGTTCTCACAACACTGAGGACCAGTCATTCGAAATGACTTCTCCATGCATTTTATGCATTGGTAAAAGCACTATGATGAAAAGTGTGATATGTTTTCAGGTATCTCCTATACTAATAGAGCCACATGCTCACCGGTTTGCCACATGATGTAGGCCTATGGACTGAACAAGAAACCACCAAAAATTTTAACCAGTCATCGTTCTCACAACACTGAGGACCAGTCATTCGAAATGACTTCTCCATGCATTTTATGCATTGGTAAAAGCACTATGATGAAAAGGTGTGATATGTTTTCAGGTATCTCCTATACTAATAGAGCCACATGCTCACCGGTTTGCCACATGATGTAGGCCTATGGACTGAACAAGAAACCACCAAAAATTTTAACCAGTCATCGTTCTCACAACACTGAGGACCAGTCATTCGAAATGACTTCTCCATGCATTTTATGCATTGGTAAAAGCACTATGATGAAAAGTGTGATATGTTTTCAGGTATCTCCTATACTAATAGAGCCACATGCTCACCGGTTTGCCACATGATGTAGGCCTATGGACTGAACAAGAAACCACCAAAAATTTTAACCAGTCATCGTTCTCACAACACTGAGGACCAGTCATTCGAAATGACTTCTCCATGCATTTTATGCATTGGTAAAAGCACTATGATGAAAAGTGTGATATGTTTTCAGGTATCTCCTATACTAATAGAGCCACATGCTCACCGGTTTGCCACATGATGTAGGCCTATGGACTGAACAAGAAACCACCAAAAATTTTAACCAGTCATCGTTCTCACAACACTGAGGACCAGTCATTCGAAATGACTTCTCCATGCATTTTATGCATTGGTAAAAGCACTATGATGAAAAGTGTGATATGTTTTCAGGTATCTCCTATACTAATAGAGCCACATGCTCACCGGTTTGCCACATGATGTAGGCCTATGGACTGAACAAGAAACCACCAAAAATTTTAACCAGTCATCGTTCTCACAACACTGAGGACCAGTCATTCGAAATGACTTCTCCATGCATTTTATGCATTGGTAAAAGCACTATGATGAAAAGTGTGATATGTTTTCAGGTATCTCCTATACTAATAGAGCCACATGCTCACCGGTTTGCCACATGATGTAGGCCTATGGACTGAACAAGAAACCACCAAAAATTTTAACCAGTCATCGTTCTCACAACACTGAGGACCAGTCATTCGAAATGACTTCTCCATGCATTTTATGCATTGGTAAAAGCACTATGATGAAAAGTGTGATATGTTTTCAGGTATCTCCTATACTAATAGAGCCACATGCTCACCGGTTTGCCACATGATGTAGGCCTATGGACTGAACAAGAAACCACCAAAAATTTTAACCAGTCATCGTTCTCACAACACTGAGGACCAGTCATTCGAAATGACTTCTCCATGCATTTTATGCATTGGTAAAAGCACTATGATGAAAAGTGTGATATGTTTTCAGGTATCTCCTATACTAATAGAGCCACATGCTCACCGGTTTGCCACATGATGTAGGCCTATGGACTGAACAAGAAACCACCAAAAATTTTAACCAGTCATCGTTCTCACAACACTGAGGACCAGTCATTCGAAATGACTTCTCCATGCATTTTATGCATTGGTAAAAGCACTATGATGAAAAGTGTGATATGTTTTCAGGTATCTCCTATACTAATAGAGCCACATGCTCACCGGTTTGCCACATGATGTAGGCCTATGGACTGAACAAGAAACCACCAAAAATTTTAACCAGTCATCGTTCTCACAACACTGAGGACCAGTCATTCGAAATGACTTCTCCATGCATTTTATGCATTGGTAAAAGCACTATGATGAAAAGTGTGATATGTTTTCAGGTATCTCCTATACTAATAGAGCCACATGCTCACCGGTTTGCCACATGATGTAGGCCTATGGACTGAACAAGAAACCACCAAAAATTTTAACCAGTCATCGTTCTCACAACACTGAGGACCAGTCATTCGAAATGACTTCTCCATGCATTTTATGCATTGGTAAAAGCACTATGATGAAAAGTGTGATATGTTTTCAGGTATCTCCTATACTAATAGAGCCACATGCTCACCGGTTTGCCACATGATGTAGGCCTATGGCCTGAACAAGAAACCACAAAAATTTTAACCAGTCATCGTTCTCACAACACTGAGGACCAGTCATTCGAAATGACTTCTCCATGCATTTTATGCATTGGTAAAAGCACTATGATGAAAAGTGTGATATGTTTTCAGGTATCTCCTATACTAATAGAGCCACATGCTCACCGGTTTGCCACATGATGTAGGCCTATGGACTGAACAAGAAACCACCAAAAATTTTAACCAGTCATCGTTCTCACAACACTGAGGACCAGTCATTCGAAATGACTTCTCCATGCATTTTATGCATTGGTAAAAGCACTATGATGAAAAGTGTGATATGTTTTCAGGTATCTCCTATACTAATAGAGCCACATGCTCACCGGTTTGCCACATGATGTAGGCCTATGGACTGAACAAGAAACCACCAAAAATTTTAACCAGTCATCGTTCTCACAACACTGAGGACCAGTCATTCGAAATGACTTCTCCATGCATTTTATGCATTGGTAAAAGCACTATGATGAAAAGTGTGATATGTTTTCAGGTATCTCCTATACTAATAGAGCCACATGCTCACCGGTTTGCCACATGATGTAGGCCTATGGACTGAACAAGAAACCACCAAAAATTTTAACCAGTCATCGTTCTCACAACACTGAGGACCAGTCATTCGAAATGACTTCTCCATGCATTTTATGCATTGGTAAAAGCACTATGATGAAAAGTGTGATATGTTTTCAGGTATCTCCTATACTAATAGAGCCACATGCTCACCGGTTTGCCACATGATGTAGGCCTATGGACTGAACAAGAAACCACCAAAAATTTTAACCAGTCATCGTTCTCACAACACTGAGGACCAGTCATTCGAAATGACTTCTCCATGCATTTTATGCATTGGTAAAAGCACTATGATGAAAAGTGTGATATGTTTTCAGGTATCTCCTATACTAATAGAGCCACATGCTCACCGGTTTGCCACATGATGTAGGCCTATGGACTGAACAAGAAACCACCAAAAATTTTAACCAGTCATCGTTCTCACAACACTGAGGACCAGTCATTCGAAATGACTTCTCCATGCATTTTATGCATTGGTAAAAGCACTATGATGAAAAGTGTGATATGTTTTCAGGTATCTCCTATACTAATAGAGCCACATGCTCACCGGTTTGCCACATGATGTAGGCCTATGGACTGAACAAGAAACCACCAAAAATTTTAACCAGTCATCGTTCTCACAACACTGAGGACCAGTCATTCGAAATGACTTCTCCATGCATTTTATGCATTGGTAAAAGCACTATGATGAAAAGTGTGATATGTTTTCAGGTATCTCCTATACTAATAGAGCCACATGCTCACCGGTTTGCCACATGATGTAGGCCTATGGACTGAACAAGAAACCACCAAAAATTTTAACCAGTCATCGTTCTCACAACACTGAGGACCAGTCATTCGAAATGACTTCTCCATGCATTTTATGCATTGGTAAAAGCACTATGATGAAAAGTGTGATATGTTTTCAGGTATCTCCTATACTAATAGAGCCACATGCTCACCGGTTTGCCACATGATGTAGGCCTATGGACTGAACAAGAAACCACCAAAAATTTTAACCAGTCATCGTTCTCACAACACTGAGGACCAGTCATTCGAAATGACTTCTCCATGCATTTTATGCATTGGTAAAAGCACTATGATGAAAAGTGTGATATGTTTTTCAGGTATCTCCTATACTAATAGAGCCACATGCTCACCGGTTTGCCACATGATGTAGGCCTATGGACTGAACAAGAAACCACCAAAAATTTTAACCAGTCATCGTTCTCACAACACTGAGGACCAGTCATTCGAAATGACTTCTCCATGCATTTTATGCATTGGTAAAAGCACTATGATGAAAAGTGTGATATGTTTTCAGGTATCTCCTATACTAATAGAGCCACATGCTCACCGGTTTGCCACATGATGTAGGCCTATGGACTGAACAAGAAACCACCAAAAATTTTAACCAGTCATCGTTCTCACAACACTGAGGACCAGTCATTCGAAATGACTTCTCCATGCATTTTATGCATTGGTAAAAGCACTATGATGAAAAGTGTGATATGTTTTCAGGTATCTCCTATACTAATAGAGCCACATGCTCACCGGTTTGCCACATGATGTAGGCCTATGGACTGAACAAGAAACCACCAAAAATTTTAACCAGTCATCGTTCTCACAACACTGAGGACCAGTCATTCGAAATGACTTCTCCATGCATTTTATGCATTGGTAAAAGCACTATGATGAAAAGTGTGATATGTTTTCAGGTATCTCCTATACTAATAGAGCCACATGCTCACCGGTTTGCCACATGATGTAGGCCTATGGACTGAACAAGAAACCACCAAAAATTTTAACCAGTCATCGTTCTCACAACACTGAGGACCAGTCATTCGAAATGACTTCTCCATGCATTTTATGCATTGGTAAAAGCACTATGATGAAAAGTGTGATATGTTTTCAGGTATCTCCTATACTAATAGAGCCACATGCTCACCGGTTTGCCACATGATGTAGGCCTATGGACTGAACAAGAAACCACCAAAAATTTTAACCAGTCATCGTTCTCACAACACTGAGGACCAGTCATTCGAAATGACTTCTCCATGCATTTTATGCATTGGTAAAAGCACTATGATGAAAAGTGTGATATGTTTTCAGGTATCTCCTATACTAATAGAGCCACATGCTCACCGGTTTGCCACATGATGTAGGCCTATGGACTGAACAAGAACCACCAAAAATTTTAACCAGTCATCGTTCTCACAACACTGAGGACCAGTCATTCGAAATGACTTCTCCATGCATTTTATGCATTGGTAAAAGCACTATGATGAAAAGTGTGATATGTTTTCAGGTATCTCCTATACTAATAGAGCCACATGCTCACCGGTTTGCCACATGATGTAGGCCTATGGACTGAACAAGAAACCACCAAAAATTTTAACCAGTCATCGTTCTCACAACACTGAGGACCAGTCATTCGAAATGACTTCTCCATGCATTTTATGCATTGGTAAAAGCACTATGATGAAAAGTGTGATATGTTTTCAGGTATCTCCTATACTAATAGAGCCACATGCTCACCGGTTTGCCACATGATGTAGGCCTATGGACTGAACAAGAAACCACCAAAAATTTTAACCAGTCATCGTTCTCACAACACTGAGGACCAGTCATTCGAAATGACTTCTCCATGCATTTTATGCATTGGTAAAAGCACTATGATGAAAAGTGTGATATGTTTTCAGGTATCTCCTATACTAATAGAGCCACATGCTCACCGGTTTGCCACATGATGTAGGCCTATGGACTGAACAAGAAACCACCAAAAATTTTAACCAGTCATCGTTCTCACAACACTGAGGACCAGTCATTCGAAATGACTTCTCCATGCATTTTATGCATTGGTAAAAGCACTATGATGAAAAGTGTGATATGTTTTCAGGTATCTCCTATACTAATAGAGCCACATGCTCACCGGTTTGCCACATGATGTAGGCCTATGGACTGAACAAGAAACCACCAAAAATTTTAACCAGTCATCGTTCTCACAACACTGAGGACCAGTCATTCGAAATGACTTCTCCATGCATTTTATGCATTGGTAAAAGCACTATGATGAAAAGTGTGATATGTTTTCAGGTATCTCCTATACTAATAGAGCCACATGCTCACCGGTTTGCCACATGATGTAGGCCTATGGACTGAACAAGAAACCACCAAAAATTTTAACCAGTCATCGTTCTCACAACACTGAGGACCAGTCATTCGAAATGACTTCTCCATGCATTTTATGCATTGGTAAAAGCACTATGATGAAAAGTGTGATATGTTTTCAGGTATCTCCTATACTAATAGAGCCACATGCTCACCGGTTTGCCACATGATGTAGGCCTATGGACTGAACAAGAAACCACCAAAAATTTTAACCAGTCATCGTTCTCACAACACTGAGGACCAGTCATTCGAAATGACTTCTCCATGCATTTTATGCATTGGTAAAAGCACTATGATGAAAAGTGTGATATGTTTTCAGGTATCTCCTATACTAATAGAGCCACATGCTCACCGGTTTGCCACATGATGTAGGCCTATGGACTGAACAAGAAACCACCAAAAATTTTAACCAGTCATCGTTCTCACAACACTGAGGACCAGTCATTCGAAATGACTTCTCCATGCATTTTATGCATTGGTAAAAGCACTATGATGAAAAGTGTGATATGTTTTCAGGTATCTCCTATACTAATAGAGCCACATGCTCACCGGTTTGCCACATGATGTAGGCCTATGGACTGAACAAGAAACCACCAAAAATTTTAACCAGTCATCGTTCTCACAACACTGAGGACCAGTCATTCGAAATGACTTCTCCATGCATTTTATGCATTGGTAAAAGCACTATGATGAAAAGTGTGATATGTTTTCAGGTATCTCCTATACTAATAGAGCCACATGCTCACCGGTTTGCCACATGATGTAGGCCTATGGACTGAACAAGAAACCACCAAAAATTTTAACCAGTCATCGTTCTCACAACACTGAGGACCAGTCATTCGAAATGACTTCTCCATGCATTTTATGCATTGGTAAAAGCACTATGATGAAAAGTGTGATATGTTTTCAGGTATCTCCTATACTAATAGAGCCACATGCTCACCGGTTTGCCACATGATGTAGGCCTATGGACTGAACAAGAAACCACCAAAAATTTTAACCAGTCATCGTTCTCACAACACTGAGGACCAGTCATTCGAAATGACTTCTCCATGCATTTTATGCATTGGTAAAAGCACTATGATGAAAAGTGTGATATGTTTTCAGGTATCTCCTATACTAATAGAGCCACATGCTCACCGGTTTGCCACATGATGTAGGCCTATGGACTGAACAAGAAACCACCAAAAATTTTAACCAGTCATCGTTCTCACAACACTGAGGACCAGTCATTCGAAATGACTTCTCCATGCATTTTATGCATTGGTAAAAGCACTATGATGAAAAGTGTGATATGTTTTCAGGTATCTCCTATACTAATAGAGCCACATGCTCACCGGTTTGCCACATGATGTAGGCCTATGGACTGAACAAGAAACCACCAAAATTTTAACCAGTCATCGTTCTCACAACACTGAGGACCAGTCATTCGAAATGACTTCTCCATGCATTTTATGCATTGGTAAAAGCACTATGATGAAAAGTGTGATATGTTTTCAGGTATCTCCTATACTAATAGAGCCACATGCTCACCGGTTTGCCACATGATGTAGGCCTATGGACTGAACAAGAAACCACCAAAAATTTTAACCAGTCATCGTTCTCACAACACTGAGGACCAGTCATTCGAAATGACTTCTCCATGCATTTTATGCATTGGTAAAAGCACTATGATGAAAAGTGTGATATGTTTTCAGGTATCTCCTATACTAATAGAGCCACATGCTCACCGGTTTGCCACATGATGTAGGCCTATGGACTGAACAAGAAACCACCAAAAATTTTAACCAGTCATCGTTCTCACAACACTGAGGACCAGTCATTCGAAATGACTTCTCCATGCATTTTATGCATTGGTAAAAGCACTATGATGAAAAGTGTGATATGTTTTCAGGTATCTCCTATACTAATAGAGCCACATGCTCACCGGTTTGCCACATGATGTAGGCCTATGGACTGAACAAGAAACCACCAAAAATTTTAACCAGTCATCGTTCTCACAACACTGAGGACCAGTCATTCGAAATGACTTCTCCATGCATTTTATGCATTGGTAAAAGCACTATGATGAAAAGTGTGATATGTTTTCAGGTATCTCCTATACTAATAGAGCCACATGCTCACCGGTTTGCCACATGATGTAGGCCTATGGACTGAACAAGAAACCACCAAAAATTTTAACCAGTCATCGTTCTCACAACACTGAGGACCAGTCATTCGAAATGACTTCTCCATGCATTTTATGCATTGGTAAAAGCACTATGATGAAAAGTGTGATATGTTTTCAGGTATCTCCTATACTAATAGAGCCACATGCTCACCGGTTTGCCACATGATGTAGGCCTATGGACTGAACAAGAAACCACCAAAAATTTTAACCAGTCATCGTTCTCACAACACTGAGGACCAGTCATTCGAAATGACTTCTCCATGCATTTTATGCATTGGTAAAAGCACTATGATGAAAAGTGTGATATGTTTTCAGGTATCTCCTATACTAATAGAGCCACATGCTCACCGGTTTGCCACATGATGTAGGCCTATGGACTGAACAAGAAACCACCAAAAATTTTAACCAGTCATCGTTCTCACAACACTGAGGACCAGTCATTCGAAATGACTTCTCCATGCATTTTATGCATTGGTAAAAGCACTATGATGAAAAGTGTGATATGTTTTCAGGTATCTCCTATACTAATAGAGCCACATGCTCACCGGTTTGCCACATGATGTAGGCCTATGGACTGAACAAGAAACCACCAAAAATTTTAACCAGTCATCGTTCTCACAACACTGAGGACCAGTCATTCGAAATGACTTCTCCATGCATTTTATGCATTGGTAAAAGCACTATGATGAAAAGTGTGATATGTTTTCAGGTATCTCCTATACTAATAGAGCCACATGCTCACCGGTTTGCCACATGATGTAGGCCTATGGACTGAACAAGAAACCACCAAAAATTTTAACCAGTCATCGTTCTCACAACACTGAGGACCAGTCATTCGAAATGACTTCTCCATGCATTTTATGCATTGGTAAAAGCACTATGATGAAAAGTGTGATATGTTTTCAGGTATCTCCTATACTAATAGAGCCACATGCTCACCGTTTGCCACATGATGTAGGCCTATGGACTGAACAAGAAACCACCAAAAATTTTAACCAGTCATCGTTCTCACAACACTGAGGACCAGTCATTCGAAATGACTTCTCCATGCATTTTATGCATTGGTAAAAGCACTATGATGAAAAGTGTGATATGTTTTCAGGTATCTCCTATACTAATAGAGCCACATGCTCACCGGTTTGCCACATGATGTAGGCCTATGGACTGAACAAGAAACCACCAAAAATTTAACCAGTCATCGTTCTCACAACACTGAGGACCAGTCATTCGAAATGACTTCTCCATGCATTTTATGCATTGGTAAAAGCACTATGATGAAAAGTGTGATATGTTTTCAGGTATCTCCTATACTAATAGAGCCACATGCTCACCGGTTTGCCACATGATGTAGGCCTATGGACTGAACAAGAAACCACCAAAAATTTTAACCAGTCATCGTTCTCACAACACTGAGGACCAGTCATTCGAAATGACTTCTCCATGCATTTTATGCATTGGTAAAAGCACTATGATGAAAAGTGTGATATGTTTTCAGGTATCTCCTATACTAATAGAGCCACATGCTCACCGGTTTGCCACATGATGTAGGCCTATGGACTGAACAAGAAACCACCAAAAATTTTAACCAGTCATCATTCTCACAACACTGAGGACCAGTCATTCGAAATGACTTCTCCATGCATTTTATGCATTGGTAAAAGCACTATGATGAAAAGTGTGATATGTTTTCAGGTATCTCCTATACTAATAGAGCCACATGCTCACCGGTTTGCCACATGATGTAGGCCTATGGACTGAACAAGAAACCACCAAAAATTTTAACCAGTCATCGTTCTCACAACACTGAGGACCAGTCATTCGAAATGACTTCTCCATGCATTTTATGCATTGGTAAAAGCACTATGATGAAAAGTGTGATATGTTTTCAGGTATCTCCTATACTAATAGAGCCACATGCTCACCGGTTTGCCACATGATGTAGGCCTATGGACTGAACAAGAAACCACCAAAAATTTTAACCAGTCATCGTTCTCACAACACTGAGGACCAGTCATTCGAAATGACTTCTCCATGCATTTTATGCATTGGTAAAAGCACTATGATGAAAAGTGTGATATGTTTTCAGGTATCTCCTATACTAATAGAGCCACATGCTCACCGTTTGCCACATGATGTAGGCCTATGGACTGAACAAGAAACCACCAAAAATTTTAACCAGTCATCGTTCTCACAACACTGAGGACCAGTCATTCGAAATGACTTCTCCATGCATTTTATGCATTGGTAAAAGCACTATGATGAAAAGTGTGATATGTTTTCAGGTATCTCCTATACTAATAGAGCCACATGCTCACCGGTTTGCCACATGATGTAGGCCTATGGACTGAACAAGAAACCACCAAAAATTTTAACCAGTCATCGTTCTCACAACACTGAGGACCAGTCATTCGAAATGACTTCTCCATGCATTTTATGCATTGGTAAAAGCACTATGATGAAAAGTGTGATATGTTTTCAGGTATCTCCTATACTAATAGAGCCACATGCTCACCGGTTTGCCACATGATGTAGGCCTATGGACTGAACAAGAAACCACCAAAAATTTTAACCAGTCATCGTTCTCACAACACTGAGGACCAGTCATTCGAAATGACTTCTCCATGCATTTTATGCATTGGTAAAAGCACTATGATGAAAAGTGTGATATGTTTTCAGGTATCTCCTATACTAATAGAGCCACATGCTCACCGGTTTGCCACATGATGTAGGCCTATGGACTGAACAAGAAACCACCAAAATTTTAACCAGTCATCGTTCTCACAACACTGAGGACCAGTCATTCGAAATGACTTCTCCATGCATTTTATGCATTGGTAAAAGCACTATGATGAAAAGTGTGATATGTTTTCAGGTATCTCCTATACTAATAGAGCCACATGCTCACCGGTTTGCCACATGATGTAGGCCTATGGACTGAACAAGAAACCACCAAAAATTTTAACCAGTCATCGTTCTCACAACACTGAGGACCAGTCATTCGAAATGACTTCTCCATGCATTTTATGCATTGGTAAAAGCACTATGATGAAAAGTGTGATATGTTTTCAGGTATCTCCTATACTAATAGAGCCACATGCTCACCGGTTTGCCACATGATGTAGGCCTATGGACTGAACAAGAAACCACCAAAAATTTTAACCAGTCATCGTTCTCACAACACTGAGGACCAGTCATTCGAAATGACTTCTCCATGCATTTTATGCATTGGTAAAAGCACTATGATGAAAAGTGTGATATGTTTTCAGGTATCTCCTATACTAATAGAGCCACATGCTCACCGGTTTGCCACATGATGTAGGCCTATGGACTGAACAAGAAACCACCAAAAATTTTAACCAGTCATCGTTCTCACAACACTGAGGACCAGTCATTCGAAATGACTTCTCCATGCATTTTATGCATTGGTAAAAGCACTATGATGAAAAGTGTGATATGTTTTCAGGTATCTCCTATACTAATAGAGCCACATGCTCACCGGTTTGCCACATGATGTAGGCCTATGGACTGAACAAGAAACCACCAAAAATTTTAACCAGTCATCGTTCTCACAACACTGAGGACCAGTCATTCGAAATGACTTCTCCATGCATTTTATGCATTGGTAAAAGCACTATGATGAAAAGTGTGATATGTTTTCAGGTATCTCCTATACTAATAGAGCCACATGCTCACCGGTTTGCCACATGATGTAGGCCTATGGACTGAACAAGAAACCACCAAAATTTTAACCAGTCATCATTCTCACAACACTGAGGACCAGTCATTCGAAATGACTTCTCCATGCATTTTATGCATTGGTAAAAGCACTATGATGAAAAGTGTGATATGTTTTCAGGTATCTCCTATACTAATAGAGCCACATGCTCACCGGTTTGCCACATGATGTAGGCCTATGGACTGAACAAGAAACCACCAAAAATTTTAACCAGTCATCGTTCTCACAACACTGAGGACCAGTCATTCGAAATGACTTCTCCATGCATTTTATGCATTGGTAAAAGCACTATGATGAAAGTGTGATATGTTTTCAGGTATCTCCTATACTAATAGAGCCACATGCTCACCGGTTTGCCACATGATGTAGGCCTATGGACTGAACAAGAAACCACCAAAAATTTTAACCAGTCATCGTTCTCACAACACTGAGGACCAGTCATTCGAAATGACTTCTCCATGCATTTTATGCATTGGTAAAAGCACTATGATGAAAAGTGTGATATGTTTTCAGGTATCTCCTATACTAATAGAGCCACATGCTCACCGGTTTGCCACATGATGTAGGCCTATGGACTGAACAAGAAACCACCAAAAATTTTAACCAGTCATCGTTCTCACAACACTGAGGACCAGTCATTCGAAATGACTTCTCCATGCATTTTATGCATTGGTAAAAGCACTATGATGAAAAGTGTGATATGTTTTCAGGTATCTCCTATACTAATAGAGCCACATGCTCACCGGTTTGCCACATGATGTAGGCCTATGGACTGAACAAGAAACCACCAAAAATTTTAACCAGTCATCGTTCTCACAACACTGAGGACCAGTCATTCGAAATGACTTCTCCATGCATTTTATGCATTGGTAAAAGCACTATGATGAAAAGTGTGATATGTTTTCAGGTATCTCCTATACTAATAGAGCCACATGCTCACCGGTTTGCCACATGATGTAGGCCTATGGACTGAACAAGAAACCACCAAAAATTTTAACCAGTCATCGTTCTCACAACACTGAGGACCAGTCATTCGAAATGACTTCTCCATGCATTTTATGCATTGGTAAAAGCACTATGATGAAAAGTGTGATATGTTTTCAGGTATCTCCTATACTAATAGAGCCACATGCTCACCGGTTTGCCACATGATGTAGGCCTATGGACTGAACAAGAAACCACCAAAAATTTTAACCAGTCATCGTTCTCACAACACTGAGGACCAGTCATTCGAAATGACTTCTCCATGCATTTTATGCATTGGTAAAAGCACTATGATGAAAAGTGTGATATGTTTTCAGGTATCTCCTATACTAATAGAGCCACATGCTCACCGGTTTGCCACATGATGTAGGCCTATGGACTGAACAAGAAACCACCAAAAATTTTAACCAGTCATCGTTCTCACAACACTGAGGACCAGTCATTCGAAATGACTTCTCCATGCATTTTATGCATTGGTAAAAGCACTATGATGAAAAGTGTGATATGTTTTCAGGTATCTCCTATACTAATAGAGCCACATGCTCACCGGTTTGCCACATGATGTAGGCCTATGGACTGAACAAGAAACCACCAAAAATTTTAACCAGTCATCGTTCTCACAACACTGAGGACCAGTCATTCGAAATGACTTCTCCATGCATTTTATGCATTGGTAAAAGCACTATGATGAAAAGTGTGATATGTTTTCAGGTATCTCCTATACTAATAGAGCCACATGCTCACCGGTTTGCCACATGATGTAGGCCTATGGACTGAACAAGAAACCACCAAAAATTTTAACCAGTCATCGTTCTCACAACACTGAGGACCAGTCATTCGAAATGACTTCTCCATGCATTTTATGCATTGGTAAAAGCACTATGATGAAAAGTGTGATATGTTTTCAGGTATCTCCTATACTAATAGAGCCACATGCTCACCGGTTTGCCACATGATGTAGGCCTATGGACTGAACAAGAAACCACCAAAAATTTTAACCAGTCATCGTTCTCACAACACTGAGGACCAGTCATTCGAAATGACTTCTCCATGCATTTTATGCATTGGTAAAAGCACTATGATGAAAAGTGTGATATGTTTTCAGGTATCTCCTATACTAATAGAGCCACATGCTCACCGGTTTGCCACATGATGTAGGCCTATGGACTGAACAAGAAACCACCAAAAATTTTAACCAGTCATCGTTCTCACAACACTGAGGACCAGTCATTCGAAATGACTTCTCCATGCATTTTATGCATTGGTAAAAGCACTATGATGAAAAGTGTGATATGTTTTCAGGTATCTCCTATACTAATAGAGCCACATGCTCACCGGTTTGCCACATGATGTAGGCCTATGGACTGAACAAGAAACCACCAAAAATTTTAACCAGTCATCGTTCTCACAACACTGAGGACCAGTCATTCGAAATGACTTCTCCATGCATTTTATGCATTGGTAAAAGCACTATGATGAAAAGTGTGATATGTTTTCAGGTATCTCCTATACTAATAGAGCCACATGCTCACCGGTTTGCCACATGATGTAGGCCTATGGACTGAACAAGAAACCACCAAAAATTTTAACCAGTCATCGTTCTCACAACACTGAGGACCAGTCATTCGAAATGACTTCTCCATGCATTTTATGCATTGGTAAAAGCACTATGATGAAAAGTGTGATATGTTTTCAGGTATCTCCTATACTAATAGAGCCACATGCTCACCGGTTTGCCACATGATGTAGGCCTATGGACTGAACAAGAAACCACCAAAAATTTTAACCAGTCATCGTTCTCACAACACTGAGGACCAGTCATTCGAAATGACTTCTCCATGCATTTTATGCATTGGTAAAAGCACTATGATGAAAAGTGTGATATGTTTTCAGGTATCTCCTATACTAATAGAGCCACATGCTCACCGGTTTGCCACATGATGTAGGCCTATGGACTGAACAAGAAACCACCAAAAATTTTAACCAGTCATCGTTCTCACAACACTGAGGACCAGTCATTCGAAATGACTTCTCCATGCATTTTATGCATTGGTAAAAGCACTATGATGAAAAGTGTGATATGTTTTCAGGTATCTCCTATACTAATAGAGCCACATGCTCACCGGTTTGCCACATGATGTAGGCCTATGGACTGAACAAGAAACCACCAAAAATTTTAACCAGTCATCGTTCTCACAACACTGAGGACCAGTCATTCGAAATGACTTCTCCATGCATTTTATGCATTGGTAAAAGCACTATGATGAAAAGTGTGATATGTTTTCAGGTATCTCCTATACTAATAGAGCCACATGCTCACCGGTTTGCCACATGATGTAGGCCTATGGACTGAACAAGAAACCACCAAAAATTTTAACCAGTCATCGTTCTCACAACACTGAGGACCAGTCATTCGAAATGACTTCTCCATGCATTTTATGCATTGGTAAAAGCACTATGATGAAAAGTGTGATATGTTTTCAGGTATCTCTATACTAATAGAGCCACATGCTCACCGGTTTGCCACATGATGTAGGCCTATGGACTGAACAAGAAACCACCAAAAATTTTAACCAGTCATCGTTCTCACAACACTGAGGACCAGTCATTCGAAATGACTTCTCCATGCATTTTATGCATTGGTAAAAGCACTATGATGAAAAGTGTGATATGTTTTCAGGTATCTTCTATACTAATAGAGCCACATGCTCACCGTTTGCCACATGATGTAGGCCTATGGACTGAACAAGAAACCACCAAAAATTTTAACCAGTCATCGTTCTCACAACACTGAGGACCAGTCATTCGAAATGACTTCTCCATGCATTTTATGCATTGGTAAAAGCACTATGATGAAAAGTGTGATATGTTTTCAGGTATCTTCTATACTAATAGAGCCACATGCTCACCGTTTTGCCACATGATGTAGGCCTATGGACTGAACAAGAAACCACCAAAAATTTTAACCAGTCATCGTTCTCACAACACTGAGGACCAGTCATTCGAAATGACTTCTCCATGCATTTTATGCATTGGTAAAAGCACTATGATGAAAAGTGTGATATGTTTTCAGGTATCTTCTATACTAATAGAGCCACATGCTCACCGTTTTGCCACATGATGTAGGCCTATGGACTGAACAAGAAACCACCAAAAATTTTAACCAGTCATCGTTCTCACAACACTGAGGACCAGTCATTCGAAATGACTTCTCCATGCATTTTATGCATTGGTAAAAGCACTATGATGAAAAGTGTGATATGTTTTCAGGTATCTCTATACTAATAGAGCCACATGCTCACCGTTTTGCCACATGATGTAGGCCTATGGACTGAACAAGAAACCACCAAAAATTTTAACCAGTCATCGTTCTCACAACACTGAGGACCAGTCATTCGAAATGACTTCTCCATGCATTTTATGCATTGGTAAAAGCACTATGATGAAAAGTGTGATATGTTTTCAGGTATCTCCTATACTAATAGAGCCACATGCTCACCGGTTTGCCACATGATGTAGGCCTATGGACTGAACAAGAAACCACCAAAAATTTTAACCAGTCATCGTTCTCACAACACTGAGGACCAGTCATTCGAAATGACTTCTCCATGCATTTTATGCATTGGTAAAAGCACTATGATGAAAAGTGTGATATGTTTTCAGGTATCTCCTATACTAATAGAGCCACATGCTCACCGGTTTGCCACATGATGTAGGCCTATGGACTGAACAAGAAACCACCAAAATTTTAACCAGTCATCGTTCTCACAACACTGAGGACCAGTCATTCGAAATGACTTCTCCATGCATTTTATGCATTGGTAAAAGCACTATGATGAAAAGTGTGATATGTTTTCAGGTATCTCCTATACTAATAGAGCCACATGCTCACCGGTTGCCACATGATGTAGGCCTATGGACTGAACAAGAAACCACCAAAAATTTTAACCAGTCATCGTTCTCACAACACTGAGGACCAGTCATTCGAAATGACTTCTCCATGCATTTTATGCATTGGTAAAAGCACTATGATGAAAAGTGTGATATGTTTTCAGGTATCTCCTATACTAATAGAGCCACATGCTCACCGGTTTGCCACATGATGTAGGCCTATGGACTGAACAAGAAACCACCAAAAATTTTAACCAGTCATCGTTCTCACAACACTGAGGACCAGTCATTCGAAATGACTTCTCCATGCATTTTATGCATTGGTAAAAGCACTATGATGAAAAGTGTGATATGTTTTCAGGTATCTCCTATACTAATAGAGCCACATGCTCACCGGTTTGCCACATGATGTAGGCCTATGGACTGAACAAGAAACCACCAAAAATTTTAACCAGTCATCGTTCTCACAACACTGAGGACCAGTCATTCGAAATGACTTCTCCATGCATTTTATGCATTGGTAAAAGCACTATGATGAAAAGTGTGATATGTTTTCAGGTATCTCCTATACTAATAGAGCCACATGCTCACCGTTTTGCCACATGATGTAGGCCTATGGACTGAACAAGAAACCACCAAAAATTTTAACCAGTCATCGTTCTCACAACACTGAGGACCAGTCATTCGAAATGACTTCTCCATGCATTTTATGCATTGGTAAAAGCACTATGATGAAAAGTGTGATATGTTTTCAGGTATCTCCTATACTAATAGAGCCACATGCTCACCGGTTTGCCACATGATGTAGGCCTATGGACTGAACAAGAAACCACCAAAATTTTAACCAGTCATCGTTCTCACAACACTGAGGACCAGTCATTCGAAATGACTTCTCCATGCATTTTATGCATTGGTAAAAGCACTATGATGAAAAGTGTGATATGTTTTCAGGTATCTCCTATACTAATAGAGCCACATGCTCACCGGTTTGCCACATGATGTAGGCCTATGGACTGAACAAGAAACCACCAAAAATTTTAACCAGTCATCGTTCTCACAACACTGAGGACCAGTCATTCGAAATGACTTCTCCATGCATTTTATGCATTGGTAAAAGCACTATGATGAAAAGTGTGATATGTTTTCAGGTATCTTCTATACTAATAGAGCCACATGCTCACCGTTTTGCCACATGATGTAGCCTATGGACTGAACAAGAAACCACCAAAAATTTTAACCAGTCATCGTTCTCACAACACTGAGGA
>NW_027194877.1:0-59709 GCF_032444005.1 Ranitomeya imitator
TAGGGTGGAAGTAGGGGAAAGGGGTCATTTTTCACAAAATCGGAAATTTCTCAAAATATTTCTAAGTGTCAAGGACACTTTTGGAAAATCTTCCCCAGGCTCCTGGAAGCCTCCTCGGTACGCCTACTGCGGTTTCTCCCTGCCTGGAAGTCTGACACTTGTCTGAAATTTTTAGCGCATGAAAACGCGGTTTTTCACCCAAAATTCGACTTTGCGCCCGTGACTCGCAAACTTCACCCACATTTAGGCGACTGTCCTGGGGTACCTCACAACATATTGACGCCCCCCTGGCGTGGAAGTAGGGGAAACGTGTCAATTTTCACAAAATCGTGATTTTCTGAAAATATTTCTAAGTGTCAAGGACACTTTTGGATAATCTTCCCCAGGCTCCTGGAAGCCTCCTCGGTACGCCTCCTGCGGTTTCCCCCTGCCTGGAAGTCTGACACTTGTCTGAAATTTTTAGCGCATGAAAATGCGGTTTTTCACCCAAAATTCGACTTTGCGCCCGTGACTCGCAAACTTCACCCACATTTAGGCGACTGTCCTGGGGTACCTCACAACATATTGACGCCCCCCTGGCGTGGAAGTAGGGGAAACGTGTCAATTTTCACAAAATCGTGATTTTTTCAAAATATTTCTAAGTGTCAAGGACACTTTTGGAAAATCTTCCCCAGGCTCCTGGAAGCCTCCTCGGTACGCCTCCTGCGGTTTCTCCCTGCCTGGAAGTCTGACACTTGTCTGAAATTTTTAAAGTATGAAAATGCGGTTTTTCACCCAAAATTCGACTTTGCGCCCATGACTCGCAAACTTCACCCACATTTGGGCGACTGTCCTGGGGTACCTCACAACATATTGACGCCCCCCTGGCGTGGAAGTAGGGGAAACGTGTCAATTTTCACAAAATCGTGATTTTTTCAAAATATTTCTAAGTGTCAAGGACACTTTTGGATAATCTTCCCCAGGCTCCTGGAAGCCTCCTCGGTACGCCTCCTGCGGTTTCCCCCTGCCTGGAAGTCTGACACTTGTCTGAAATTTTTAGCGCATGAAAATGCGGTTTTTCACCCAAAATTCGACTTTGCGCCCGTGACTCGCAAACTTCACCCACATTTAGGCGACTGTCCTGGGGTACCTCACAACATATTGACGCCCCCCTGGCGTGGAAGTAGGGGAAACGTGTCAATTTTCACAAAATCGTGATTTTCTGAAAATATTTCTAAGTGTCAAGGACACTTTTGGATAATCTTCCCCAGGCTCCTGGAAGCCTCCTCGGTACGCCTCCTGCGGTTTCCCCCTGCCTGGAAGTCTGACACTTGTCTGAAATTTTTAGCGCATGAAAACGCGGTTTTTCACCCAAAATTCGACTTTGCGCCCGTGACTCGCAAACTTCACCCACATTTAGGCGACTGTCCTGGGGTACCTCACAACATATTGACGCCCCCCTGGCGTGGAAGTAGGGGAAACGTGTCAATTTTCACAAAATCGTGATTTTCTGAAAATATTTCTAAGTGTCAAGGACACTTTTGGATAATCTTCCCCAGGCTCCTGGAAGCCTCCTCGGTACGCCTCCTGCGGTTTCCCCCTGCCTGGAAGTCTGACACTTGTCTGAAATTTTTAGCGCATGAAAACGCGGTTTTTCACCCAAAATTCGACTTTGCGCCCGTGACTCGCAAACTTCACCCACATTTAGGCGACTGTCCTGGGGTACCTCACAACATATTGACGCCCCCCTGGCGTGGAAGTAGGGGAAACGTGTCAATTTTCACAAAATCGTGATTTTCTGAAAATATTTCTAAGTGTCAAGGACACTTTTGGAAAATCTTCCCCAGGCTCCTGGAAGCCTCCTCGGTACGCCTCCTGCGGTTTCCCCCTGCCTGGAAGTCTGACACTTGTCTGAAATTTTTAGCGCATGAAAACGCGGTTTTTCACCCAAAATTCGACTTTGCGCCCGTGACTCGCAAACTTCACCCACATTTAGGCGACTGTCCTGGGGTACCTCACAACATATTGACGCCCCCCTGGCGTGGAAGTAGGGGAAACGTGTCAATTTTCACAAAATCGTGATTTTCTGAAAATATTTCTAAGTGTCAAGGACACTTTTGGAAAATCTTCCCCAGGCTCCTGGAAGCCTCCTCGGTACGCCTCCTGCGGTTTCTCCCTGCCTGGAAGTCTGACACTTGTCTGAAATTTTTAGAGTATGAAAACGCGGTTTTTCACCCAAAATTCGACTTTGCGCCCATGACTCGCAAACTTCACCCACATTTGGGCGACTGTCCTGGGGTACCTCACAACATATTGACGCCCCCCTGGCGTGGAAGTAGGGGAAACGTGTCAATTTTCACAAAATCGTGATTTTTTCAAAATATTTCTAAGTGTCAAGGACACTTTTGGAAAATCTTCCCCAGGCTCCTGGAAGCCTCCTCAGTACGCCTCCTGCGGTTTCTCCCTGCCTGGAAGTCTGACACTTGTCTGAAATTTTTAGAGTATGAAAACGCGGTTTTTCACCCAAAATTCGACTTTGCGCCCGTGACTCGCAAACTTCACCCACATTTAGGCGACTGTCCTGGGGTACCTCACAACATATTGACGCCCCCCTGGCGTGGAAGTAGGGGAAACGTGTCAATTTTCACAAAATCGTGATTTTCTGAAAATATTTCTAAGTGTCAAGGACACTTTTGGAAAATCTTCCCCAGGCTCCTGGAAGCCTCCTCGGTACGCCTCCTGCGGTTTCTCCCTGCCTGGAAGTCTGACACTTGTCTGAAATTTTTAGAGTATGAAAACGCGGTTTTTCACCCAAAATTCGACTTTGCGCCCATGACTCGCAAACTTCACCCACATTTGGGCGACTGTCCTGGGGTACCTCACAACATATTGACGCCCCCCTGGCGTGGAAGTAGGGGAAACGTGTCAATTTTCACAAAATCGTGATTTTTTCAAAATATTTCTAAGTGTCAAGGACACTTTTGGAAAATCTTCCCCAGGCTCCTGGAAGCCTCCTCGGTACGCCTCCTGCGGTTTCTCCCTGCCTGGAAGTCTGACACTTGTCTGAAATTTTTAGAGTATGAAAACGCGGTTTTTCACCCAAAATTCGACTTTGCGCCCATGACCCGCAAACTTCACCCACATTTGGGCGACTGTCCTGGGGTACCTCACAACATATTGACGCCCCCCTGGCGTGGAAGTAGGGGAAACGTGTCAATTTTCACAAAATCGTGATTTTCTGAAAATATTTCTAAGTGTCAAGGACACTTTTGGAAAATCTTCCCCAGGCTCCTGGAAGCCTCCTCGGTACGCCTCCTGCGGTTTCTCCCTGCCTGGAAGTCTGACACTTGTCTGAAATTTTTAGAGTATGAAAACGCGGTTTTTCACCCAAAATTCGACTTTGCGCCCGTGACTCGCAAACTTCACCCACATTTAGGCGACTGTCCTGGGGTACCTCACAACATATTGACGCCCCCCTGGCGTGGAAGTAGGGGAAACGTGTCAATTTTCACAAAATCGTGATTTTTTTCAAAATATTTCTAAGTGTCAAGGACACTTTTGGAAAATCTTCCCCAGGCTCCTGGAAGCCTCCTCGGTACGCCTCCTGCGGTTTTCCCCCGCCTGGAAGTCTGACATTTTTTACAGTGCGAAAATACGGTTTTTCGCTCAAAATTAAACTTTCCGCCCATGGAACGCACACTGTGCCCCCACCTTGGAGAGTCGCTATGGCGTACTCAGGGTGACTATTAAGCCCACAGACAACCTCCACAGGCCGACTATTAAGCCCCCTCCGTCTTCCGCAGGGCCGACTATTAAGCCCTCCACCGACTTCCGCAGGGCCGACTATTAAGCCCCCCTCCGACTATTAAGCCCCCCTACGGAGTCCACTCAGCCAGCGACTGAAACGTGGTGAGCGGGGTGTGCGCATCCCGGCCGCGCCCAAAGTGCTTCGCCGCGGTCATGGCTGTCGCCACCGAAAACGGCAAATGTTTGTTTCGGCCAAGCTGCAAGGATACATCTCGGAACACAAAAACCAAACCGGTGGGGACATCCTACAGAGAAACACCGAGCCTGCTCTGGGGGGACAAAGACAGAAGGGCGTCCGCCTTCCGAGAGCCCTCACCTGGGTGAGGACCCAAGATGTGCCCTTCTGACAGTGATTACCTCCAGAGAACCAGGACCCCCGTGGGAAGGGTCCTGCCAAGCTCGGGTCGCCCAGATTCGCCTCTCTCACTCGGGTCACGCGCCCAGCCAACGTCCGCAGAAGACTTCCGATAAACACCGAGCCTGCTCTGGGGGGACAAAGACAGAAGGGCGTCCGCCTTCCAAGAGCCCTCACCTGGGTGAGGACCCAAGATGTGCCCTTCTGACAGTGATTACCTCCAGAGAACCAGGACCCCCGTGGGAAGGGTCCTGCCAAGCTCGGGTCGCCCAGATTCGCCTCTCTCACTCGGGTCACGCGCCCAGCCAACGTCCGCAGAAGACTTCCGATAAACACCGAGCCTGCTCTGGGGGGACAAAGACAGAAGGGCGTCCGCCTTCCAAGAGCCCTCACCTGGGTGAGGACCCAAGATGTGCCCTTCTGACAGTGATTACCTCCAGAGAACCAGGACCCCCATGGGAAGGGTCCTGCCAAGCTCGGGTCGCCCAGATTCGCCTCTCTCACTCGGGTCACGCGCCCAGCCAACATCCGCAGAAGACTTCCGATAAACACCGAGCCTGCTCTGGGGGGACAAAGACAGAAGGGCGTCCGCCTTCCGAGAGCCCTCACCTGGGTGAGGACCCAAGATGTGCCCTTCTGACAGTGAAAACCTTCAGAGAACCAGGACCCCCGTGGGAAGGGTCCTGCCAAGCTCGGGTCGCCCAGATTCGCCTCTCTCACTCGGGTCACGCGCCCAGCCAACGTCCGCAGAAGACTTCCGATAAACACCGAGCCTGCTCTGGGGGGACAAAGACAGAAGGGCGTCCGCCTTCCGAGAGCCCTCACCTGGGTGAGGACCCAAGATGTGCCCTTCTGACAGTGATTACCTCCAGAGAACCAGGACCCCCCGTGGGAAGGGTCCTGCCAAGCTCGGGTCACCCAGATTCGCCTCTCTCACTCGGGTCACGCGCCCAGCCAACGTCCGCAGAAGACTTCCGATAAACACCGAGCCTGCTCTGGGGGGACAAAGACAGAAGGGCGTCCGCCTTCCGAGAGCCCTCACCTGGGTGAGGACTCAAGATGTGCCCTTCTGACAGTGATTACCTCCAGAGAACCAGGACCCCCGTGGGAAGGGTCCTGCCAAGCTCGGGTCGCCCAGATTCGCCTCTCTCACTCGGGTCACGCGCCCAGCCAACGTCCGCAGAAGACTTCCGATAAACACCGAGCCTGCTCTGGGGGGACAAAGACAGAAGGGCGTCCGCCTTCCGAGAGCCCTCACCTGGGTGAGGACCCAAGATGTGCCCTTCTGACAGTGATTACCTCCAGAGAACCAGGACCCCCCGTGGGAAGGGTCCTGCCAAGCTCGGGTCGCCCAGATTCGCCTCTCTCACTCGGGTCACGCGCCCAGCCAACGTCCGCAGAAGACTTCCGATAAACACCGAGCCTGCTCTGGGGGGACAAAGACAGAAGGGCGTCCGCCTTCCGAGAGCCCTCACCTGGGTGAGGACCCAAGATGTGCCCTTCTGACAGTGATTACCTCCAGAGAACCAGGACCCCCCGTGGGAAGGGTCCTGCCAAGCTCGGGTCACCCAGATTCGCCTCTCTCACTCGGGTCACGCGCCCAGCCAACGTCCGCAGAAGACTTCCGATAAACACCGAGCCTGCTCTGGGGGGACAAAGACAGAAGGGCGTCCGCCTTCCGAGAGCCCTCACCTGGGTGAGGACTCAAGATGTGCCCTTCTGACAGTGATTACCTCCAGAGAACCAGGACCCCCGTGGGAAGGGTCCTGCCAAGCTCGGGTCACCCAGATTCGCCTCTCTCATTCGGGTCACGCGCCCAGCCAATGTCCACAGCGGATTTCCGACAAATTTTCACTGAAAATTCAACTTTGTGCCCATGAACCAGACACTTTACCCACACTTGGGTCTCTATCTTGGGGTACTTTACAACATATTGACGACCCATGAGGTTGAAGTAGGGAAAATGTGAGATTTTTTTTTTTTTACAAAATCGGGATTGTCTCAAAATTTTTCTAAAAATGTCTAAGGAAGTGTCCTTGACATAACACCTGAGATTTTTCCCTTTCTGAATGTATGACACAACAGGATTCGAACCCGAGACGCCAGCTCGGCAAGGCCGCAGCGCTAACAAGTGAGCCACCGTGCTTTGACTGGGATCGATGGATCCAGTTAGTACCCAATCCGTTACAGATATGACTGATCGACAGCCGTGTAGGTGCCACCCCCTGGGGCTGAGTCATCCCCCGTGATGCCGTATAGGCGATTATGGCAGGTGGATCCGGTCAGGTGCCACCCCTGGGGCTGAGTCATCCCCCGTGATGCCGTATAGGTGATTACAGCAGGTGGATCAGGTGAGGGATATATCATCAACCCTACGGATGTTTAGCGACCGTGGAGGTGCCACCCCCTGGGCTGACTCAACCCCCGTGGTGACCTATATCAGAGTACGGCAAAACACATCCGGTTAATTTCAATCACCTCAGCTGGCGTCTTTCACCTGCGTGGCTGACTCGCGCGGAGGAAAATCATTTGCCACAGTTCAAGACACAGAGAAACACGGCACTTTAATAAACTATTACGAGACGCTCTGTTTGACTGCGGGAAACCCTTCGCAATGGAGCGGTGAGTAGAAGACATTTGTCGGCCACGTAGAGACACATGAATGTACCTTGTAGTGGAGTTGTACACTTGCTGGCAAGGTGACCGGTTTTATTGCTTGTGTCTCCCCCGCAGGCACCCACGGACACCACTTACATGCCCCGTGTGCCACAGGGTAACCAAATATATATCCACACATCTGAGAAGGGTATGCCTGAGGTCACACGGTGATTCGGAGATAAAAACCGCCATAGCCTCCGCAAAGTATCAACTTCGCTGTATCGCCAACAAGGGGACAACAATCCAATTCAGTGAGCTCAAGCCCCTCCAATCCTTGGAGGAGACTGTAGCCTTCTTAGAAGGTCGCGGCTTTTTGATAGCAAACAAGCCTAGGTTTGAGTCACAAATCACACCACTGACCTGTGAAGGGCCCGCTCAGGTACCAACTGACAATCCGGAGCTCCGCCCAGGCTCCATGCCAGAGCTAGATTCAGATGTGATGGATGTGCCTTTCCTTTTACGGCCGGGAGACAGTCTGGAGGGAGACCCGTGCCCCCCGCCAGAGCTAGATTCAGATGAGATGGATGTGCCTTTCCTTTTACGGCCAGTAGACAGTCGGGAGGGAGACCCATGCCCCACGCCAAAGCTAGATTCGGATGAGATGGATGTGCCTTTCCTTTTACGGCCGGTAGACAGTCGGGAGGGAGACCCGTGCCCTGAGCCTGACCACACAGGGAGCATTTCTGACCGCATAGGCAATGAGGAGGTCATGGATGGCAGCAATTTAAGTATCCAGAAAAGGGAATGGAAAGACAAAAACCGCACGGCTACCAAGGCCGCCGGATTGTACAAGCGTCACTCATTGAATCACCCCATGTTAAAGGGGTTCCACTCGTACCTAACAATTACCCATGGGGTCCCAAACTGTCAACAGGAGGTATCAAACGTAGCACGGTTTCTATTTTTTGTGAACCCAAAATCTGTAACTCTGGAGTACCTCGTAAAACCAAACCAGGTTAATAATTTTTTTCAACAACTTGGAAAACTCCATCTATCGAGCCAGACCTCCCTCAAAATGTTGAAGCATATACGGAGATTTACCATGTATCAGATGAGGGCTACCAAACTGAGACTAGAGAATCCTCAACTTTATAAGGCATGCGAAGTGTTCATGAATTTTACAACAGACCTTCAGAAATCATTGTACAAGGGAGCCTGCCGAGAGTCTGTAAGTAAAAGGTACACCGTTCAAAAGAGCCAATATTCAGCGCATTGTTACCAAACCTTGGATGTTGGTTAATTGCCTTTATTTTTCCCCACAGGTACGATCTATTGATGAAGCCATCAAAGTCACCCAAGGACTGCCAGATTATACTGGAGGAGGCAAGGCCAACATTTCTAGCTAGCATCGAGGCTGTGACAGATGGCGGATCAGAAGTAGATCGCCGGGAAGTGGTACTGTACCTCGAGGCCCTTCTGATTCTAAAACATCTCCAAAGACCAGGTGTTGTTCGTAACATGACGGTAAGTCGTCGGGCCCTGTGGGTCAGCGGTATTTGCTGAACCGGTTCAATATTTTTCCACCTTTTTTTTTCACATCGTAGGTTTCAGAGTGGAATGAGAGGATCCATCACACGTACCAAGGAAGACGCAAGACAATTGTGGGTGTGAAGACTCACAAGTGCTCCACCTCTCAGGTAGCAACTTTTGTACTTTCAGAGGAAGAGGAATCGGTAAGCTTTTCTCAAAGCCAGGGAACCCAGGCAACCCCACTCATTGTGGGGAGCAAAACACTCTCTTGTCCCCATGTAAAACCTTTTGGAGGGGTGCCCCCAGACTGGAGAGTAACATATATATATTTTTTTTCTTTTTCAGTGGTTCAATGCGTATGCGGAATATGTCAGACCGGTCTTTACCTTTGGCCGAAAGATTATCACAAACTTTTTCGTGACGTGTACCGGGAAGGTCATAAAAAATCCATCCATGAGACTCAAACGATACCATTCAAGGTAAGGTAGCCACAAGTCAAGTGACCCACAGCCATAAGTAGCAACCAGTACTAACAATGTGCTTTCCTCCGTAGCTACAACCTCCCAAACATCACCAGCCACCTTGTACGGCGGATTTGCGAGACATGGACTTTGTCACAATACACAGATTGCGAAAAGCGCTTGTTTGCACGCTACTTGGCACATACAAACGATGTGGCCGAGAGAGTTTACCGGGAGAAGACCCTGACCGATATGTGCCGTGCCCAAGAGCTAGTGTTCAACGCAGGAAATCATGAGGACGCAAAAATTATGTCGCCAGTAATGGCATCAACCAGTGAATTGGATAACGAGGTGGTAGACCTCACGGAAAGTGATACCGAGTCATCCGATTCTACTGAGGAGTATAGTCTCAAGAATATTCGGCTCATCCCAATCAGGAGAACAAAGCCCTTGTGAATATGTCAATTTTTATCTGACATTAATAAAATTATTCAAATGTACATTCATCTTTGCCTCTTTGACTTGCCTCACTTTTCTCCCACTTTGGGGACCCTTTCGGGGTACTCTGCAACATATTGAAGCCCCTCTTGGGTGGGGGGTAAGGGGAAATGTGATTTTTTTTTTTCTCAGAAAATTGCCCAAAATTTTCCAAGTGTCAAGGACTCTTCCAGAAAAGCTTCCCCAGGCTTCTGGAAGTGTCCTCGGTACACCTCCAGCGGTTTCCCCCTGCCTGGAAGTCTGACACATGTCTGAAATTTTCAAAGTGTGAAAGTATGGTTTTTCACCCAAAATTCAACTTTCCGCCCATGAACCACAGACTTCACCCACACTTAGGTCACTGTCTTGGGGTACACCTCCAGTGCTATGTCACGGTCATCACTGTTGTCACAAAAAATTGACTTTTGTTTAGGCCAAGCAATTTGAGGACGGCACGGCAGCCAGCAGCCCGTACGGTACAGGGGTTGATCAGACCCCCGTACGTCCGGTTGTGGTCTCCGTGCCCCGAAGGGGTTCCCGCTTCTCGCCTGCACCAGGCACGGCAGCCAGCAGACCGTACGGTCCAGGGGTGGGTCAGACTCCCGGACGTACGGTTGTGGTCTCCGTGCCCCGAAGGGGTTCCCACTTCTCGCCTGCACCAGGCACGGCAGCCAGCAGACCGTACGGTCCAGGGGTGGATCAGACCCCCGTACGTCCGGTTGTGGTCTCCATGCCCCGAAGGGGTTCCCGCTTCTCGCCTGCACCAGGAACGGCAGCCAGCAGACCGTACGGTCCAGGGGTGGGTCAGACCCCCGTACGTCCGGTTGTGGTCTCCGTGCCCCGAAGGGGTTCTCGCTTCTCGCCTGCGGCAGGCACAGCAGCCAGCAGACCGTACGGTCCAGGGGTGGGTCAGACCCCCGTACGTCCGGTTGTAGTCTCCGTGCCCCGAAGGGGTTCTCGCTTCTCGCCTGCGGCAGGCACAGCAGCCCGTATGGTCCAGGGGTTGATCAGGCCCCTGTACGTCTGCCCGTGGTCTCCGTGAGTCTTTCGCCCCTATACCCAGGGACCACACCTATGGCCATTTAGCTCAGTTGGTTAGAGCGTGGTGCTAATAACACCAAGGTCGTGGGTTCGATCCCCGTACGGGCCAAGCACATCTACAAACGCCCCTATACCCAGATGACCAATTTGCACATCAGGGTCGCTGCGGACCTCCACCAGAGTTTCCTCTGGCTTCGTCCTGCCCAGGCATAGCTCACCATCTTTCGGGTCCTATCGCGCACTCATGCTCCACCTCCCCGACAGAGGCGGGCCGATGGTGCACCCGCCGTGTCAACCCCCCGGAGCGGGCGGCGGGATCCCACCTCGGCCGGAGCGCCCCGGCCTTCACCTTCATTGCGCCACAGGGTTTCACGTCACAACGGGGGGAGTGACGATGGTAAACCCCATCAGGTGGGCCCAGGGCAGGTGAGTCTGGCCTTGGGGGGACGTAAGGGATAAAGGAGAAGAGACCATCAGGGCACGGAGCCTCAGGCCTCCCTCGTTGTCACCCTTGCGAGGGGACCCCAGCTGCGCCATGGAGGCGATAGATGGAGGGGCAACCCTCAGACAGGCATAGCCCCGGGAGCACCCCGGGGCCGCAAGGTGCGTTCGAAGTGTCGATGATCAATGTGTCCTGCAATTCACACTTAATTCTCGCAGCTAGCTGCGTTCTTCGACGCGCGCGCCGAGTGATCCACCGTTAAGAGTCGCGCTTTCTGGTTTGGGGACACTCGGAGGCGCCCCCCTTTTCACTCTCGTGTCAGCCGGCCGCAAAAGACTGGGATGCTTTGGAGGGTTGTTTTCAAATCTCGGCCCTGTTGCCCGGGCGCTCGGCCTCCCCGTCCCTCCCTCCAGCGGGGAGGAGAACAAAGGAGGGCTCGAGGCTTCTCAACCTACCGCCCAGACCCACATACCCCGGGGAGGGGTGTGTGAGCGCACAGGAGAATGGTACCCGGGACGGCCTTTCGCGTACGCGGGGGGCTTCTTATTTTTCCTCGGCAGGCAGCGGCAGGGCAACAATCGTCGGCGCGAGGCCGGGCGTCTTTTTCCTGGGCGACGGAGCGAGAGGGGCTCCCCGCACCCTCCCGACGTCGCCCGCCCGCTGTCCTCACGTGCCCTCACCGTCCCCACCCTGCGGAGCGCCCTGGCGAAGCAGAAAGAGACCTACCACCGCCCCCATCACGTTCGGTACCCTTCGGGGATTTGGCGGGCGGCTGGCCTCCTGATCTGCACCTCATCGGTATTTTTCACTCGCCCATTAAAGATCCTTCCACAGGTTCATCTAGGGAAACCTTGTTACGACTTTTACTGTCTCTAGATAGTCAAGTTCGATCGTCTTCTCGGCTCTCCACCATGGGTCTTGGCCGAACCCGGCGGGGCCGATCCAAGGACCTCACTAAACCATCCAATCGGTAGTAGCGACGGGCAGTGTGTACAAAGGCCAGGGACTTAATCAATCGAGGGAGAGAAGCCAGATAGGAAGCCCCGCAGCGGGAAGGGCACCCGGAGGAAGGGAAATCCTCCTCGTCGTCCGTGCCGGCAGGCGGGCATCCCGGGGCGTCACCTTCCGGAGGAAAACAGGAGCCTGAACGGCGAGTGCAGTGCCACTGGGGAGATCGTGCACGCTGTACGGTGCGAGGCGGCCGATGCGGAGGGTGTCTGGAAAAAAACCCACCTTGCACGGAGAGGGCGAGGTGACTGGCCTCCGGAGGACACCACGGCTCCCCTGCCTCGTGACCCACCGCTCCCGGGGCGACACACAGAGTCGCTGCTGGGGAGAGGGGCCAGGGCGGTGGGGGGCCTATGCGGCGCCACCATCTGGCTTAGACCCGGCCTCCCGATCGGAGGGCATCTGTTGTAAAAACCACCCCTTGCACGGGGAGGGCCGTAGGTGACTGGCCTTCGGAGGACGCCACGGCCACCCTGCCTCGTGACCCACCGCTCCCGGGGCGACACACAGAGTCGCTGCTGGGGAGAGGGGCCAGGGCGGTGGGGGGCCTATGCGGGGCCTCCGTCTGGCTTAGACCTGCCTCCGCCGCGGGGGGTCCTCGACCCACCGGCGGACGGGCGCGAGGAGTGGGAGAGGGGGGCTGGCCGTCGGGGTCCACCGCGGCTCAGGCGCAGAGCCCGCCAGCGACGCAGAGGTCGCACGGGGGGCGCAGTTGGCCTGGCCGTGTCGGCGTCGCCCTATGGCGTAGTCCCTCGTCCCGGGCTCTTGCCCGTAACCTCAAAGGAGCCCCAACCGAGCGGCGTCTCCCCCCCAAAGCCGTGCCTCCGCTGTTGAGAACAGAAGAAGCCCGGGGCGGCAGTTCGCCGGGTACTCCCCTTCGCCAAAACTCTTTTTGCCCCACTCGTCTCTCCCTTTTCCATCCTCCCTTCTCGCTCTGGGGCGTCCGCTTGGTCTCTCTCTCTCTCTCTCTCTCTCGCTCTCTCCCTCTCGCGCTCCCTTCCGAGCCGCCTCGGAGGACGTCGGACGAGCGGGGAAGGCGACGGCGTTCGGCCGGGCACACCACGCGGTGAGAACCCACTCCGCCTGCCTCCCCACGCATCTGTCGTCCCCCCACTATCGTAGGGGCTCGGGAAAAGACTGGAGAACGCGGAGCTCGGCGGTGGCGTGGAAGCGCCACCCACCGCCGCCGCTCTCGCCGATGCCCACCGCGGAGGCCGCCCATCGGACGCTGGGTGGGGGTCGGCACGGGCCTCCGCGGGCAAGCTGCGCATCTGGAAGTCAAAGGGCCGCCCTCGGAGAAGATCGTTGTGCTACCCCGCGCGGGGAGCGATTCGGACGACGGGCCCCCACGCCGAGGTGGGTGGGCGCCCCGCCATTCGCCCGCGCGGGTCGTCGGACCCCTGCCGTACCACAGTTCGGGTCAAACTCCCCCTCTGCACGGCAGCCACCGTCCTGCGAACGGGAGGCGACTGCCGGCGTGCACGCCCAAGGATGCGTGCCTGAATCCCGGGGGGTAAAAGAGGAAGGAGACCGCCCGCCTTAGACCGACGCGGGCTCCAAAGCCCGGGCCGAGCGAGCGGCACCACCTCCCCACCCGGGAGCGCTGAGCCAAATCGATCGGAGGAAGAGCCGGTGGGGGGCATGGGTGAGAAACCCCACCCGCTGCCATCCTTCCCCTCGGGGAGACGGGGAAGAAACATGCCCGATAGTCCTGGAGGTCCCTCTCCGACACGCTACGGGCGCCCTCGAGACGGAATCCGGGTCACAGTGCGATTCTCTCATAGGTCTCCCCGGTGGCGTGGAAGCGGGAGACATCCGACACAGAGAAACGCCAAGCCTGCTCTGAGGGGACCGAGTCAGGGGGTGCAATCCGCCCTCCTGGAGACCTCCTCGGGACGAAGACTCCAGATCTGCCTCCCTTCTGACATCCGTCACCCTCGGAGAACCAGAACACGCTTGGGGAGGGTCCGTTCAGGCTCAGGCGACCCGGGAAACGCGTCTCTGACTTGGGGCAGACGACCGGCAAGAGTCCCCCTGGAGCCGCGGAAGCCTGGTGTCGACGCGAGGGCGGACTTCCATGCAAACAGGGGGGTACTCGCCAAACCGCCTACCCGACTTGAGGAACCACGAAAACATCGGAAATCAGTCGGGCCCGAGAGGTACCCCTCTCTCCTATATCCTGCAGCTGGTGTGCAAAAGTGGGTATTTGCATGGCGAAACACCGACCCACACTTTAAGGGAGCGAAGCCGAAAAGTGTCCGACTTCCTGGAGCTGTGCGGCGGATCCGGCGGCCAGAAATTCCTCATTCCGGTTCTATTTTTTTTTTTTTCGATTTTGCGAAATTTGGCGGCCAGGCGGCGTAGCTGGGGCCTGGACTAGCCCGAAACACCTGGAGCCGGCGAGCGGAACGAATTTCCCAACGTTCTGCGGCTCCCGGAAGCCAAAAACGCATCGCCGAAAAATTTCAAAGTCCCAAGGACTCGTTCTTGAAAATCGATCCGGGGGCCATGGAAGTGTCCTCGGTACAGCTTCAGAGCTTTCCCCCCGCCTGGAAGTCTGAAAGTTCTATGTTTGTTCTAAGTGGAAAATCGCGTTTTTTTCAGTGTTCCACCCATCAGACCCAAACTTTGCCCACGCTTAGGTCTCTGTCTCGGGGTGCTTTACAACATATTGACGCCCCTTTAGGGTGGAAGTAGGGGAAAGGGGTCATTTTTCACAAAATCGGAAATTTCTCAAAATATTTCTAAGTGTCAAGGACACTTTTGGAAAATCTTCCCCAGGCTCCTGGAAGCCTCCTCGGTACGCCTACTGCGGTTTCTCCCTGCCTGGAAGTCTGACACTTGTCTGAAATTTTTAGCGCATGAAAACGCGGTTTTTCACCCAAAATTCGACTTTGCGCCCGTGACTCGCAAACTTCACCCACATTTAGGCGACTGTCCTGGGGTACCTCACAACATATTGACGCCCCCCTGGCGTGGAAGTAGGGGAAACGTGTCAATTTTCACAAAATCGTGATTTTCTGAAAATATTTCTAAGTGTCAAGGACACTTTTGGATAATCTTCCCCAGGCTCCTGGAAGCCTCCTCGGTACGCCTCCTGCGGTTTCCCCCTGCCTGGAAGTCTGACACTTGTCTGAAATTTTTAGCGCATGAAAATGCGGTTTTTCACCCAAAATTCGACTTTGCGCCCGTGACTCGCAAACTTCACCCACATTTAGGCGACTGTCCTGGGGTACCTCACAACATATTGACGCCCCCCTGGCGTGGAAGTAGGGGAAACGTGTCAATTTTCACAAAATCGTGATTTTCTGAAAATATTTCTAAGTGTCAAGGACACTTTTGGAAAATCTTCCCCAGGCTCCTGGAAGCCTCCTCGGTACGCCTCCTGCGGTTTCTCCCTGCCTGGAAGTCTGACACTTGTCTGAAATTTTTAAAGTATGAAAATGCGGTTTTTCACCCAAAATTCGACTTTGCGCCCATGACTCGCAAACTTCACCCACATTTGGGCGACTGTCCTGGGGTACCTCACAACATATTGACGCCCCCCTGGCGTGGAAGTAGGGGAAACGTGTCAATTTTCACAAAATCGTGATTTTTTCAAAATATTTCTAAGTGTCAAGGACACTTTTGGATAATCTTCCCCAGGCTCCTGGAAGCCTCCTCGGTACGCCTCCTGCGGTTTCCCCCTGCCTGGAAGTCTGACACTTGTCTGAAATTTTTAGCGCATGAAAATGCGGTTTTTCACCCAAAATTCGACTTTGCGCCCGTGACTCGCAAACTTCACCCACATTTAGGCGACTGTCCTGGGGTACCTCACAACATATTGACGCCCCCCTGGCGTGGAAGTAGGGGAAACGTGTCAATTTTCACAAAATCGTGATTTTCTGAAAATATTTCTAAGTGTCAAGGACACTTTTGGATAATCTTCCCCAGGCTCCTGGAAGCCTCCTCGGTACGCCTCCTGCGGTTTCCCCCTGCCTGGAAGTCTGACACTTGTCTGAAATTTTTAGCGCATGAAAACGCGGTTTTTCACCCAAAATTCGACTTTGCGCCCGTGACTCGCAAACTTCACCCACATTTAGGCGACTGTCCTGGGGTACCTCACAACATATTGACGCCCCCCTGGCGTGGAAGTAGGGGAAACGTGTCAATTTTCACAAAATCGTGATTTTCTGAAAATATTTCTAAGTGTCAAGGACACTTTTGGATAATCTTCCCCAGGCTCCTGGAAGCCTCCTCGGTACGCCTCCTGCGGTTTCCCCCTGCCTGGAAGTCTGACACTTGTCTGAAATTTTTAGCGCATGAAAACGCGGTTTTTCACCCAAAATTCGACTTTGCGCCCGTGACTCGCAAACTTCACCCACATTTAGGCGACTGTCCTGGGGTACCTCACAACATATTGACGCCCCCCTGGCGTGGAAGTAGGGGAAACGTGTCAATTTTCACAAAATCGTGATTTTCTGAAAATATTTCTAAGTGTCAAGGACACTTTTGGAAAATCTTCCCCAGGCTCCTGGAAGCCTCCTCGGTACGCCTCCTGCGGTTTCCCCCTGCCTGGAAGTCTGACACTTGTCTGAAATTTTTAGCGCATGAAAACGCGGTTTTTCACCCAAAATTCGACTTTGCGCCCGTGACTCGCAAACTTCACCCACATTTAGGCGACTGTCCTGGGGTACCTCACAACATATTGACGCCCCCCTGGCGTGGAAGTAGGGGAAACGTGTCAATTTTCACAAAATCGTGATTTTCTGAAAATATTTCTAAGTGTCAAGGACACTTTTGGAAAATCTTCCCCAGGCTCCTGGAAGCCTCCTCGGTACGCCTCCTGCGGTTTCTCCCTGCCTGGAAGTCTGACACTTGTCTGAAATTTTTAGAGTATGAAAACGCGGTTTTTCACCCAAAATTCGACTTTGCGCCCATGACTCGCAAACTTCACCCACATTTGGGCGACTGTCCTGGGGTACCTCACAACATATTGACGCCCCCCTGGCGTGGAAGTAGGGGAAACGTGTCAATTTTCACAAAATCGTGATTTTTTCAAAATATTTCTAAGTGTCAAGGACACTTTTGGAAAATCTTCCCCAGGCTCCTGGAAGCCTCCTCAGTACGCCTCCTGCGGTTTCTCCCTGCCTGGAAGTCTGACACTTGTCTGAAATTTTTAGAGTATGAAAACGCGGTTTTTCACCCAAAATTCGACTTTGCGCCCGTGACTCGCAAACTTCACCCACATTTAGGCGACTGTCCTGGGGTACCTCACAACATATTGACGCCCCCCTGGCGTGGAAGTAGGGGAAACGTGTCAATTTTCACAAAATCGTGATTTTCTGAAAATATTTCTAAGTGTCAAGGACACTTTTGGAAAATCTTCCCCAGGCTCCTGGAAGCCTCCTCGGTACGCCTCCTGCGGTTTCTCCCTGCCTGGAAGTCTGACACTTGTCTGAAATTTTTAGAGTATGAAAACGCGGTTTTTCACCCAAAATTCGACTTTGCGCCCATGACTCGCAAACTTCACCCACATTTGGGCGACTGTCCTGGGGTACCTCACAACATATTGACGCCCCCCTGGCGTGGAAGTAGGGGAAACGTGTCAATTTTCACAAAATCGTGATTTTTTCAAAATATTTCTAAGTGTCAAGGACACTTTTGGAAAATCTTCCCCAGGCTCCTGGAAGCCTCCTCGGTACGCCTCCTGCGGTTTCTCCCTGCCTGGAAGTCTGACACTTGTCTGAAATTTTTAGAGTATGAAAACGCGGTTTTTCACCCAAAATTCGACTTTGCGCCCGTGACCCGCAAACTTCACCCACATTTGGGCGACTGTCCTGGGGTACCTCACAACATATTGACGCCCCCCTGGCGTGGAAGTAGGGGAAACGTGTCAATTTTCACAAAATCGTGATTTTCTGAAAATATTTCTAAGTGTCAAGGACACTTTTGGAAAATCTTCCCCAGGCTCCTGGAAGCCTCCTCGGTACGCCTCCTGCGGTTTCTCCCTGCCTGGAAGTCTGACACTTGTCTGAAATTTTTAGAGTATGAAAACGCGGTTTTTCACCCAAAATTCGACTTTGCGCCCGTGACTCGCAAACTTCACCCACATTTAGGCGACTGTCCTGGGGTACCTCACAACATATTGACGCCCCCCTGGCGTGGAAGTAGGGGAAACGTGTCAATTTTCACAAAATCGTGATTTTTTTCAAAATATTTCTAAGTGTCAAGGACACTTTTGGAAAATCTTCCCCAGGCTCCTGGAAGCCTCCTCGGTACGCCTCCTGCGGTTTTCCCCCGCCTGGAAGTCTGACATTTTTTACAGTGCGAAAATACGGTTTTTCGCTCAAAATTAAACTTTCCGCCCATGGAACGCACACTGTGCCCCCACCTTGGAGAGTCGCTATGGCGTACTCAGGGTGACTATTAAGCCCACAGACAACCTCCACAGGCCGACTATTAAGCCCCCTCCGTCTTCCGCAGGGCCGACTATTAAGCCCTCCACCGACTTCCGCAGGGCCGACTATTAAGCCCCCCTCCGACTATTAAGCCCCCCTACGGAGTCCACTCAGCCAGCGACTGAAACGTGGTGAGCGGGGTGTGCGCATCCCGGCCGCGCCCAAAGTGCTTCGCCGCGGTCATGGCTGTCGCCACCGAAAACGGCAAATGTTTGTTTCGGCCAAGCTGCAAGGATACATCTCGGAACACAAAAACCAAACCGGTGGGGACATCCTACAGAGAAACACCGAGCCTGCTCTGGGGGGACAAAGACAGAAGGGCGTCCGCCTTCCGAGAGCCCTCACCTGGGTGAGGACCCAAGATGTGCCCTTCTGACAGTGATTACCTCCAGAGAACCAGGACCCCCGTGGGAAGGGTCCTGCCAAGCTCGGGTCGCCCAGATTCGCCTCTCTCACTCGGGTCACGCGCCCAGCCAACGTCCGCAGAAGACTTCCGATAAACACCGAGCCTGCTCTGGGGGGACAAAGACAGAAGGGCGTCCGCCTTCCAAGAGCCCTCACCTGGGTGAGGACCCAAGATGTGCCCTTCTGACAGTGATTACCTCCAGAGAACCAGGACCCCCGTGGGAAGGGTCCTGCCAAGCTCGGGTCGCCCAGATTCGCCTCTCTCACTCGGGTCACGCGCCCAGCCAACGTCCGCAGAAGACTTCCGATAAACACCGAGCCTGCTCTGGGGGGACAAAGACAGAAGGGCGTCCGCCTTCCAAGAGCCCTCACCTGGGTGAGGACCCAAGATGTGCCCTTCTGACAGTGATTACCTCCAGAGAACCAGGACCCCCATGGGAAGGGTCCTGCCAAGCTCGGGTCGCCCAGATTCGCCTCTCTCACTCGGGTCACGCGCCCAGCCAACATCCGCAGAAGACTTCCGATAAACACCGAGCCTGCTCTGGGGGGACAAAGACAGAAGGGCGTCCGCCTTCCGAGAGCCCTCACCTGGGTGAGGACCCAAGATGTGCCCTTCTGACAGTGAAAACCTTCAGAGAACCAGGACCCCCGTGGGAAGGGTCCTGCCAAGCTCGGGTCGCCCAGATTCGCCTCTCTCACTCGGGTCACGCGCCCAGCCAACGTCCGCAGAAGACTTCCGATAAACACCGAGCCTGCTCTGGGGGGACAAAGACAGAAGGGCGTCCGCCTTCCGAGAGCCCTCACCTGGGTGAGGACCCAAGATGTGCCCTTCTGACAGTGATTACCTCCAGAGAACCAGGACCCCCCGTGGGAAGGGTCCTGCCAAGCTCGGGTCACCCAGATTCGCCTCTCTCACTCGGGTCACGCGCCCAGCCAACGTCCGCAGAAGACTTCCGATAAACACCGAGCCTGCTCTGGGGGGACAAAGACAGAAGGGCGTCCGCCTTCCGAGAGCCCTCACCTGGGTGAGGACTCAAGATGTGCCCTTCTGACAGTGATTACCTCCAGAGAACCAGGACCCCCGTGGGAAGGGTCCTGCCAAGCTCGGGTCGCCCAGATTCGCCTCTCTCACTCGGGTCACGCGCCCAGCCAACGTCCGCAGAAGACTTCCGATAAACACCGAGCCTGCTCTGGGGGGACAAAGACAGAAGGGCGTCCGCCTTCCGAGAGCCCTCACCTGGGTGAGGACCCAAGATGTGCCCTTCTGACAGTGATTACCTCCAGAGAACCAGGACCCCCCGTGGGAAGGGTCCTGCCAAGCTCGGGTCGCCCAGATTCGCCTCTCTCACTCGGGTCACGCGCCCAGCCAACGTCCGCAGAAGACTTCCGATAAACACCGAGCCTGCTCTGGGGGGACAAAGACAGAAGGGCGTCCGCCTTCCGAGAGCCCTCACCTGGGTGAGGACCCAAGATGTGCCCTTCTGACAGTGATTACCTCCAGAGAACCAGGACCCCCCGTGGGAAGGGTCCTGCCAAGCTCGGGTCACCCAGATTCGCCTCTCTCACTCGGGTCACGCGCCCAGCCAACGTCCGCAGAAGACTTCCGATAAACACCGAGCCTGCTCTGGGGGGACAAAGACAGAAGGGCGTCCGCCTTCCGAGAGCCCTCACCTGGGTGAGGACTCAAGATGTGCCCTTCTGACAGTGATTACCTCCAGAGAACCAGGACCCCCGTGGGAAGGGTCCTGCCAAGCTCGGGTCACCCAGATTCGCCTCTCTCATTCGGGTCACGCGCCCAGCCAATGTCCACAGCGGATTTCCGACAAATTTTCACTGAAAATTCAACTTTGTGCCCATGAACCAGACACTTTACCCACACTTGGGTCTCTATCTTGGGGTACTTTACAACATATTGACGACCCATGAGGTTGAAGTAGGGAAAATGTGAGATTTTTTTTTTTTTACAAAATCGGGATTGTCTCAAAATTTTTCTAAAAATGTCTAAGGAAGTGTCCTTGACATAACACCTGAGATTTTTCCCTTTCTGAATGTATGACACAACAGGATTCGAACCCGAGACGCCAGCTCGGCAAGGCCGCAGCGCTAACAAGTGAGCCACCGTGCTTTGACTGGGATCGATGGATCCAGTTAGTACCCAATCCGTTACAGATATGACTGATCGACAGCCGTGTAGGTGCCACCCCCTGGGGCTGAGTCATCCCCCGTGATGCCGTATAGGCGATTATGGCAGGTGGATCCGGTCAGGTGCCACCCCTGGGGCTGAGTCATCCCCCGTGATGCCGTATAGGTGATTACAGCAGGTGGATCAGGTGAGGGATATATCATCAACCCTACGGATGTTTAGCGACCGTGGAGGTGCCACCCCCTGGGCTGACTCAACCCCCGTGGTGACCTATATCAGAGTACGGCAAAACACATCCGGTTAATTTCAATCACCTCAGCTGGCGTCTTTCACCTGCGTGGCTGACTCGCGCGGAGGAAAATCATTTGCCACAGTTCAAGACACAGAGAAACACGGCACTTTAATAAACTATTACGAGACGCTCTGTTTGACTGCGGGAAACCCTTCGCAATGGAGCGGTGAGTAGAAGACATTTGTCGGCCACGTAGAGACACATGAATGTACCTTGTAGTGGAGTTGTACACTTGCTGGCAAGGTGACCGGTTTTATTGCTTGTGTCTCCCCCGCAGGCACCCACGGACACCACTTACATGCCCCGTGTGCCACAGGGTAACCAAATATATATCCACACATCTGAGAAGGGTATGCCTGAGGTCACACGGTGATTCGGAGATAAAAACCGCCATAGCCTCCGCAAAGTATCAACTTCGCTGTATCGCCAACAAGGGGACAACAATCCAATTCAGTGAGCTCAAGCCCCTCCAATCCTTGGAGGAGACTGTAGCCTTCTTAGAAGGTCGCGGCTTTTTGATAGCAAACAAGCCTAGGTTTGAGTCACAAATCACACCACTGACCTGTGAAGGGCCCGCTCAGGTACCAACTGACAATCCGGAGCTCCGCCCAGGCTCCATGCCAGAGCTAGATTCAGATGTGATGGATGTGCCTTTCCTTTTACGGCCGGGAGACAGTCTGGAGGGAGACCCGTGCCCCCCGCCAGAGCTAGATTCAGATGAGATGGATGTGCCTTTCCTTTTACGGCCAGTAGACAGTCGGGAGGGAGACCCATGCCCCACGCCAAAGCTAGATTCGGATGAGATGGATGTGCCTTTCCTTTTACGGCCGGTAGACAGTCGGGAGGGAGACCCGTGCCCTGAGCCTGACCACACAGGGAGCATTTCTGACCGCATAGGCAATGAGGAGGTCATGGATGGCAGCAATTTAAGTATCCAGAAAAGGGAATGGAAAGACAAAAACCGCACGGCTACCAAGGCCGCCGGATTGTACAAGCGTCACTCATTGAATCACCCCATGTTAAAGGGGTTCCACTCGTACCTAACAATTACCCATGGGGTCCCAAACTGTCAACAGGAGGTATCAAACGTAGCACGGTTTCTATTTTTTGTGAACCCAAAATCTGTAACTCTGGAGTACCTCGTAAAACCAAACCAGGTTAATAATTTTTTTCAACAACTTGGAAAACTCCATCTATCGAGCCAGACCTCCCTCAAAATGTTGAAGCATATACGGAGATTTACCATGTATCAGATGAGGGCTACCAAACTGAGACTAGAGAATCCTCAACTTTATAAGGCATGCGAAGTGTTCATGAATTTTACAACAGACCTTCAGAAATCATTGTACAAGGGAGCCTGCCGAGAGTCTGTAAGTAAAAGGTACACCGTTCAAAAGAGCCAATATTCAGCGCATTGTTACCAAACCTTGGATGTTGGTTAATTGCCTTTATTTTTCCCCACAGGTACGATCTATTGATGAAGCCATCAAAGTCACCCAAGGACTGCCAGATTATACTGGAGGAGGCAAGGCCAACATTTCTAGCTAGCATCGAGGCTGTGACAGATGGCGGATCAGAAGTAGATCGCCGGGAAGTGGTACTGTACCTCGAGGCCCTTCTGATTCTAAAACATCTCCAAAGACCAGGTGTTGTTCGTAACATGACGGTAAGTCGTCGGGCCCTGTGGGTCAGCGGTATTTGCTGAACCGGTTCAATATTTTTCCACCTTTTTTTTTCACATCGTAGGTTTCAGAGTGGAATGAGAGGATCCATCACACGTACCAAGGAAGACGCAAGACAATTGTGGGTGTGAAGACTCACAAGTGCTCCACCTCTCAGGTAGCAACTTTTGTACTTTCAGAGGAAGAGGAATCGGTAAGCTTTTCTCAAAGCCAGGGAACCCAGGCAACCCCACTCATTGTGGGGAGCAAAACACTCTCTTGTCCCCATGTAAAACCTTTTGGAGGGGTGCCCCCAGACTGGAGAGTAACATATATATATTTTTTTTCTTTTTCAGTGGTTCAATGCGTATGCGGAATATGTCAGACCGGTCTTTACCTTTGGCCGAAAGATTATCACAAACTTTTTCGTGACGTGTACCGGGAAGGTCATAAAAAATCCATCCATGAGACTCAAACGATACCATTCAAGGTAAGGTAGCCACAAGTCAAGTGACCCACAGCCATAAGTAGCAACCAGTACTAACAATGTGCTTTCCTCCGTAGCTACAACCTCCCAAACATCACCAGCCACCTTGTACGGCGGATTTGCGAGACATGGACTTTGTCACAATACACAGATTGCGAAAAGCGCTTGTTTGCACGCTACTTGGCACATACAAACGATGTGGCCGAGAGAGTTTACCGGGAGAAGACCCTGACCGATATGTGCCGTGCCCAAGAGCTAGTGTTCAACGCAGGAAATCATGAGGACGCAAAAATTATGTCGCCAGTAATGGCATCAACCAGTGAATTGGATAACGAGGTGGTAGACCTCACGGAAAGTGATACCGAGTCATCCGATTCTACTGAGGAGTATAGTCTCAAGAATATTCGGCTCATCCCAATCAGGAGAACAAAGCCCTTGTGAATATGTCAATTTTTATCTGACATTAATAAAATTATTCAAATGTACATTCATCTTTGCCTCTTTGACTTGCCTCACTTTTCTCCCACTTTGGGGACCCTTTCGGGGTACTCTGCAACATATTGAAGCCCCTCTTGGGTGGGGGGTAAGGGGAAATGTGATTTTTTTTTTTCTCAGAAAATTGCCCAAAATTTTCCAAGTGTCAAGGACTCTTCCAGAAAAGCTTCCCCAGGCTTCTGGAAGTGTCCTCGGTACACCTCCAGCGGTTTCCCCCTGCCTGGAAGTCTGACACATGTCTGAAATTTTCAAAGTGTGAAAGTATGGTTTTTCACCCAAAATTCAACTTTCCGCCCATGAACCACAGACTTCACCCACACTTAGGTCACTGTCTTGGGGTACACCTCCAGTGCTATGTCACGGTCATCACTGTTGTCACAAAAAATTGACTTTTGTTTAGGCCAAGCAATTTGAGGACGGCACGGCAGCCAGCAGCCCGTACGGTACAGGGGTTGATCAGACCCCCGTACGTCCGGTTGTGGTCTCCGTGCCCCGAAGGGGTTCCCGCTTCTCGCCTGCACCAGGCACGGCAGCCAGCAGACCGTACGGTCCAGGGGTGGGTCAGACTCCCGGACGTACGGTTGTGGTCTCCGTGCCCCGAAGGGGTTCCCACTTCTCGCCTGCACCAGGCACGGCAGCCAGCAGACCGTACGGTCCAGGGGTGGATCAGACCCCCGTACGTCCGGTTGTGGTCTCCATGCCCCGAAGGGGTTCCCGCTTCTCGCCTGCACCAGGAACGGCAGCCAGCAGACCGTACGGTCCAGGGGTGGGTCAGACCCCCGTACGTCCGGTTGTGGTCTCCGTGCCCCGAAGGGGTTCTCGCTTCTCGCCTGCGGCAGGCACAGCAGCCAGCAGACCGTACGGTCCAGGGGTGGGTCAGACCCCCGTACGTCCGGTTGTAGTCTCCGTGCCCCGAAGGGGTTCTCGCTTCTCGCCTGCGGCAGGCACAGCAGCCCGTATGGTCCAGGGGTTGATCAGGCCCCTGTACGTCTGCCCGTGGTCTCCGTGAGTCTTTCGCCCCTATACCCAGGGACCACACCTATGGCCATTTAGCTCAGTTGGTTAGAGCGTGGTGCTAATAACACCAAGGTCGTGGGTTCGATCCCCGTACGGGCCAAGCACATCTACAAACGCCCCTATACCCAGATGACCAATTTGCACATCAGGGTCGCTGCGGACCTCCACCAGAGTTTCCTCTGGCTTCGTCCTGCCCAGGCATAGCTCACCATCTTTCGGGTCCTATCGCGCACTCATGCTCCACCTCCCCGACAGAGGCGGGCCGATGGTGCACCCGCCGTGTCAACCCCCCGGAGCGGGCGGCGGGATCCCACCTCGGCCGGAGCGCCCCGGCCTTCACCTTCATTGCGCCACAGGGTTTCACGTCACAACGGGGGGAGTGACGATGGTAAACCCCATCAGGTGGGCCCAGGGCAGGTGAGTCTGGCCTTGGGGGGACGTAAGGGATAAAGGAGAAGAGACCATCAGGGCACGGAGCCTCAGGCCTCCCTCGTTGTCACCCTTGCGAGGGGACCCCAGCTGCGCCATGGAGGCGATAGATGGAGGGGCAACCCTCAGACAGGCATAGCCCCGGGAGCACCCCGGGGCCGCAAGGTGCGTTCGAAGTGTCGATGATCAATGTGTCCTGCAATTCACACTTAATTCTCGCAGCTAGCTGCGTTCTTCGACGCGCGCGCCGAGTGATCCACCGTTAAGAGTCGCGCTTTCTGGTTTGGGGACACTCGGAGGCGCCCCCCTTTTCACTCTCGTGTCAGCCGGCCGCAAAAGACTGGGATGCTTTGGAGGGTTGTTTTCAAATCTCGGCCCTGTTGCCCGGGCGCTCGGCCTCCCCGTCCCTCCCTCCAGCGGGGAGGAGAACAAAGGAGGGCTCGAGGCTTCTCAACCTACCGCCCAGACCCACATACCCCGGGGAGGGGTGTGTGAGCGCACAGGAGAATGGTACCCGGGACGGCCTTTCGCGTACGCGGGGGGCTTCTTATTTTTCCTCGGCAGGCAGCGGCAGGGCAACAATCGTCGGCGCGAGGCCGGGCGTCTTTTTCCTGGGCGACGGAGCGAGAGGGGCTCCCCGCACCCTCCCGACGTCGCCCGCCCGCTGTCCTCACGTGCCCTCACCGTCCCCACCCTGCGGAGCGCCCTGGCGAAGCAGAAAGAGACCTACCACCGCCCCCATCACGTTCGGTACCCTTCGGGGATTTGGCGGGCGGCTGGCCTCCTGATCTGCACCTCATCGGTATTTTTCACTCGCCCATTAAAGATCCTTCCACAGGTTCATCTAGGGAAACCTTGTTACGACTTTTACTGTCTCTAGATAGTCAAGTTCGATCGTCTTCTCGGCTCTCCACCATGGGTCTTGGCCGAACCCGGCGGGGCCGATCCAAGGACCTCACTAAACCATCCAATCGGTAGTAGCGACGGGCAGTGTGTACAAAGGCCAGGGACTTAATCAATCGAGGGAGAGAAGCCAGATAGGAAGCCCCGCAGCGGGAAGGGCACCCGGAGGAAGGGAAATCCTCCTCGTCGTCCGTGCCGGCAGGCGGGCATCCCGGGGCGTCACCTTCCGGAGGAAAACAGGAGCCTGAACGGCGAGTGCAGTGCCACTGGGGAGATCGTGCACGCTGTACGGTGCGAGGCGGCCGATGCGGAGGGTGTCTGGAAAAAAACCCACCTTGCACGGAGAGGGCGAGGTGACTGGCCTCCGGAGGACACCACGGCTCCCCTGCCTCGTGACCCACCGCTCCCGGGGCGACACACAGAGTCGCTGCTGGGGAGAGGGGCCAGGGCGGTGGGGGGCCTATGCGGCGCCACCATCTGGCTTAGACCCGGCCTCCCGATCGGAGGGCATCTGTTGTAAAAACCACCCCTTGCACGGGGAGGGCCGTAGGTGACTGGCCTTCGGAGGACGCCACGGCCACCCTGCCTCGTGACCCACCGCTCCCGGGGCGACACACAGAGTCGCTGCTGGGGAGAGGGGCCAGGGCGGTGGGGGGCCTATGCGGGGCCTCCGTCTGGCTTAGACCTGCCTCCGCCGCGGGGGGTCCTCGACCCACCGGCGGACGGGCGCGAGGAGTGGGAGAGGGGGGCTGGCCGTCGGGGTCCACCGCGGCTCAGGCGCAGAGCCCGCCAGCGACGCAGAGGTCGCACGGGGGGCGCAGTTGGCCTGGCCGTGTCGGCGTCGCCCTATGGCGTAGTCCCTCGTCCCGGGCTCTTGCCCGTAACCTCAAAGGAGCCCCAACCGAGCGGCGTCTCCCCCCCAAAGCCGTGCCTCCGCTGTTGAGAACAGAAGAAGCCCGGGGCGGCAGTTCGCCGGGTACTCCCCTTCGCCAAAACTCTTTTTGCCCCACTCGTCTCTCCCTTTTCCATCCTCCCTTCTCGCTCTGGGGCGTCCGCTTGGTCTCTCTCTCTCTCTCTCTCTCTCGCTCTCTCCCTCTCGCGCTCCCTTCCGAGCCGCCTCGGAGGACGTCGGACGAGCGGGGAAGGCGACGGCGTTCGGCCGGGCACACCACGCGGTGAGAACCCACTCCGCCTGCCTCCCCACGCATCTGTCGTCCCCCCACTATCGTAGGGGCTCGGGAAAAGACTGGAGAACGCGGAGCTCGGCGGTGGCGTGGAAGCGCCACCCACCGCCGCCGCTCTCGCCGATGCCCACCGCGGAGGCCGCCCATCGGACGCTGGGTGGGGGTCGGCACGGGCCTCCGCGGGCAAGCTGCGCATCTGGAAGTCAAAGGGCCGCCCTCGGAGAAGATCGTTGTGCTACCCCGCGCGGGGAGCGATTCGGACGACGGGCCCCCACGCCGAGGTGGGTGGGCGCCCCGCCATTCGCCCGCGCGGGTCGTCGGACCCCTGCCGTACCACAGTTCGGGTCAAACTCCCCCTCTGCACGGCAGCCACCGTCCTGCGAACGGGAGGCGACTGCCGGCGTGCACGCCCAAGGATGCGTGCCTGAATCCCGGGGGGTAAAAGAGGAAGGAGACCGCCCGCCTTAGACCGACGCGGGCTCCAAAGCCCGGGCCGAGCGAGCGGCACCACCTCCCCACCCGGGAGCGCTGAGCCAAATCGATCGGAGGAAGAGCCGGTGGGGGGCATGGGTGAGAAACCCCACCCGCTGCCATCCTTCCCCTCGGGGAGACGGGGAAGAAACATGCCCGATAGTCCTGGAGGTCCCTCTCCGACACGCTACGGGCGCCCTCGAGACGGAATCCGGGTCACAGTGCGATTCTCTCATAGGTCTCCCCGGTGGCGTGGAAGCGGGAGACATCCGACACAGAGAAACGCCAAGCCTGCTCTGAGGGGACCGAGTCAGGGGGTGCAATCCGCCCTCCTGGAGACCTCCTCGGGACGAAGACTCCAGATCTGCCTCCCTTCTGACATCCGTCACCCTCGGAGAACCAGAACACGCTTGGGGAGGGTCCGTTCAGGCTCAGGCGACCCGGGAAACGCGTCTCTGACTTGGGGCAGACGACCGGCAAGAGTCCCCCTGGAGCCGCGGAAGCCTGGTGTCGACGCGAGGGCGGACTTCCATGCAAACAGGGGGGTACTCGCCAAACCGCCTACCCGACTTGAGGAACCACGAAAACATCGGAAATCAGTCGGGCCCGAGAGGTACCCCTCTCTCCTATATCCTGCAGCTGGTGTGCAAAAGTGGGTATTTGCATGGCGAAACACCGACCCACACTTTAAGGGAGCGAAGCCGAAAAGTGTCCGACTTCCTGGAGCTGTGCGGCGGATCCGGCGGCCAGAAATTCCTCATTCCGGTTCTATTTTTTTTTTTTTCGATTTTGCGAAATTTGGCGGCCAGGCGGCGTAGCTGGGGCCTGGACTAGCCCGAAACACCTGGAGCCGGCGAGCGGAACGAATTTCCCAACGTTCTGCGGCTCCCGGAAGCCAAAAACGCATCGCCGAAAAATTTCAAAGTCCCAAGGACTCGTTCTTGAAAATCGATCCGGGGGCCATGGAAGTGTCCTCGGTACAGCTTCAGAGCTTTCCCCCCGCCTGGAAGTCTGAAAGTTCTATGTTTGTTCTAAGTGGAAAATCGCGTTTTTTTCAGTGTTCCACCCATCAGACCCAAACTTTGCCCACGCTTAGGTCTCTGTCTCGGGGTGCTTTACAACATATTGACGCCCCTTTAGGGTGGAAGTAGGGGAAAGGGGTCATTTTTCACAAAATCGGAAATTTCTCAAAATATTTCTAAGTGTCAAGGACACTTTTGGAAAATCTTCCCCAGGCTCCTGGAAGCCTCCTCGGTACGCCTACTGCGGTTTCTCCCTGCCTGGAAGTCTGACACTTGTCTGAAATTTTTAGCGCATGAAAACGCGGTTTTTCACCCAAAATTCGACTTTGCGCCCGTGACTCGCAAACTTCACCCACATTTAGGCGACTGTCCTGGGGTACCTCACAACATATTGACGCCCCCCTGGCGTGGAAGTAGGGGAAACGTGTCAATTTTCACAAAATCGTGATTTTCTGAAAATATTTCTAAGTGTCAAGGACACTTTTGGATAATCTTCCCCAGGCTCCTGGAAGCCTCCTCGGTACGCCTCCTGCGGTTTCCCCCTGCCTGGAAGTCTGACACTTGTCTGAAATTTTTAGCGCATGAAAATGCGGTTTTTCACCCAAAATTCGACTTTGCGCCCGTGACTCGCAAACTTCACCCACATTTAGGCGACTGTCCTGGGGTACCTCACAACATATTGACGCCCCCCTGGCGTGGAAGTAGGGGAAACGTGTCAATTTTCACAAAATCGTGATTTTCTGAAAATATTTCTAAGTGTCAAGGACACTTTTGGAAAATCTTCCCCAGGCTCCTGGAAGCCTCCTCGGTACGCCTCCTGCGGTTTCTCCCTGCCTGGAAGTCTGACACTTGTCTGAAATTTTTAAAGTATGAAAATGCGGTTTTTCACCCAAAATTCGACTTTGCGCCCATGACTCGCAAACTTCACCCACATTTGGGCGACTGTCCTGGGGTACCTCACAACATATTGACGCCCCCCTGGCGTGGAAGTAGGGGAAACGTGTCAATTTTCACAAAATCGTGATTTTTTCAAAATATTTCTAAGTGTCAAGGACACTTTTGGATAATCTTCCCCAGGCTCCTGGAAGCCTCCTCGGTACGCCTCCTGCGGTTTCCCCCTGCCTGGAAGTCTGACACTTGTCTGAAATTTTTAGCGCATGAAAATGCGGTTTTTCACCCAAAATTCGACTTTGCGCCCGTGACTCGCAAACTTCACCCACATTTAGGCGACTGTCCTGGGGTACCTCACAACATATTGACGCCCCCCTGGCGTGGAAGTAGGGGAAACGTGTCAATTTTCACAAAATCGTGATTTTCTGAAAATATTTCTAAGTGTCAAGGACACTTTTGGATAATCTTCCCCAGGCTCCTGGAAGCCTCCTCGGTACGCCTCCTGCGGTTTCCCCCTGCCTGGAAGTCTGACACTTGTCTGAAATTTTTAGCGCATGAAAACGCGGTTTTTCACCCAAAATTCGACTTTGCGCCCGTGACTCGCAAACTTCACCCACATTTAGGCGACTGTCCTGGGGTACCTCACAACATATTGACGCCCCCCTGGCGTGGAAGTAGGGGAAACGTGTCAATTTTCACAAAATCGTGATTTTCTGAAAATATTTCTAAGTGTCAAGGACACTTTTGGATAATCTTCCCCAGGCTCCTGGAAGCCTCCTCGGTACGCCTCCTGCGGTTTCCCCCTGCCTGGAAGTCTGACACTTGTCTGAAATTTTTAGCGCATGAAAACGCGGTTTTTCACCCAAAATTCGACTTTGCGCCCGTGACTCGCAAACTTCACCCACATTTAGGCGACTGTCCTGGGGTACCTCACAACATATTGACGCCCCCCTGGCGTGGAAGTAGGGGAAACGTGTCAATTTTCACAAAATCGTGATTTTCTGAAAATATTTCTAAGTGTCAAGGACACTTTTGGAAAATCTTCCCCAGGCTCCTGGAAGCCTCCTCGGTACGCCTCCTGCGGTTTCCCCCTGCCTGGAAGTCTGACACTTGTCTGAAATTTTTAGCGCATGAAAACGCGGTTTTTCACCCAAAATTCGACTTTGCGCCCGTGACTCGCAAACTTCACCCACATTTAGGCGACTGTCCTGGGGTACCTCACAACATATTGACGCCCCCCTGGCGTGGAAGTAGGGGAAACGTGTCAATTTTCACAAAATCGTGATTTTCTGAAAATATTTCTAAGTGTCAAGGACACTTTTGGAAAATCTTCCCCAGGCTCCTGGAAGCCTCCTCGGTACGCCTCCTGCGGTTTCTCCCTGCCTGGAAGTCTGACACTTGTCTGAAATTTTTAGAGTATGAAAACGCGGTTTTTCACCCAAAATTCGACTTTGCGCCCATGACTCGCAAACTTCACCCACATTTGGGCGACTGTCCTGGGGTACCTCACAACATATTGACGCCCCCCTGGCGTGGAAGTAGGGGAAACGTGTCAATTTTCACAAAATCGTGATTTTTTCAAAATATTTCTAAGTGTCAAGGACACTTTTGGAAAATCTTCCCCAGGCTCCTGGAAGCCTCCTCAGTACGCCTCCTGCGGTTTCTCCCTGCCTGGAAGTCTGACACTTGTCTGAAATTTTTAGAGTATGAAAACGCGGTTTTTCACCCAAAATTCGACTTTGCGCCCGTGACTCGCAAACTTCACCCACATTTAGGCGACTGTCCTGGGGTACCTCACAACATATTGACGCCCCCCTGGCGTGGAAGTAGGGGAAACGTGTCAATTTTCACAAAATCGTGATTTTCTGAAAATATTTCTAAGTGTCAAGGACACTTTTGGAAAATCTTCCCCAGGCTCCTGGAAGCCTCCTCGGTACGCCTCCTGCGGTTTCTCCCTGCCTGGAAGTCTGACACTTGTCTGAAATTTTTAGAGTATGAAAACGCGGTTTTTCACCCAAAATTCGACTTTGCGCCCATGACTCGCAAACTTCACCCACATTTGGGCGACTGTCCTGGGGTACCTCACAACATATTGACGCCCCCCTGGCGTGGAAGTAGGGGAAACGTGTCAATTTTCACAAAATCGTGATTTTTTCAAAATATTTCTAAGTGTCAAGGACACTTTTGGAAAATCTTCCCCAGGCTCCTGGAAGCCTCCTCGGTACGCCTCCTGCGGTTTCTCCCTGCCTGGAAGTCTGACACTTGTCTGAAATTTTTAGAGTATGAAAACGCGGTTTTTCACCCAAAATTCGACTTTGCGCCCGTGACCCGCAAACTTCACCCACATTTGGGCGACTGTCCTGGGGTACCTCACAACATATTGACGCCCCCCTGGCGTGGAAGTAGGGGAAACGTGTCAATTTTCACAAAATCGTGATTTTCTGAAAATATTTCTAAGTGTCAAGGACACTTTTGGAAAATCTTCCCCAGGCTCCTGGAAGCCTCCTCGGTACGCCTCCTGCGGTTTCTCCCTGCCTGGAAGTCTGACACTTGTCTGAAATTTTTAGAGTATGAAAACGCGGTTTTTCACCCAAAATTCGACTTTGCGCCCGTGACTCGCAAACTTCACCCACATTTAGGCGACTGTCCTGGGGTACCTCACAACATATTGACGCCCCCCTGGCGTGGAAGTAGGGGAAACGTGTCAATTTTCACAAAATCGTGATTTTTTTCAAAATATTTCTAAGTGTCAAGGACACTTTTGGAAAATCTTCCCCAGGCTCCTGGAAGCCTCCTCGGTACGCCTCCTGCGGTTTTCCCCCGCCTGGAAGTCTGACATTTTTTACAGTGCGAAAATACGGTTTTTCGCTCAAAATTAAACTTTCCGCCCATGGAACGCACACTGTGCCCCCACCTTGGAGAGTCGCTATGGCGTACTCAGGGTGACTATTAAGCCCACAGACAACCTCCACAGGCCGACTATTAAGCCCCCTCCGTCTTCCGCAGGGCCGACTATTAAGCCCTCCACCGACTTCCGCAGGGCCGACTATTAAGCCCCCCTCCGACTATTAAGCCCCCCTACGGAGTCCACTCAGCCAGCGACTGAAACGTGGTGAGCGGGGTGTGCGCATCCCGGCCGCGCCCAAAGTGCTTCGCCGCGGTCATGGCTGTCGCCACCGAAAACGGCAAATGTTTGTTTCGGCCAAGCTGCAAGGATACATCTCGGAACACAAAAACCAAACCGGTGGGGACATCCTACAGAGAAACACCGAGCCTGCTCTGGGGGGACAAAGACAGAAGGGCGTCCGCCTTCCGAGAGCCCTCACCTGGGTGAGGACCCAAGATGTGCCCTTCTGACAGTGATTACCTCCAGAGAACCAGGACCCCCGTGGGAAGGGTCCTGCCAAGCTCGGGTCGCCCAGATTCGCCTCTCTCACTCGGGTCACGCGCCCAGCCAACGTCCGCAGAAGACTTCCGATAAACACCGAGCCTGCTCTGGGGGGACAAAGACAGAAGGGCGTCCGCCTTCCAAGAGCCCTCACCTGGGTGAGGACCCAAGATGTGCCCTTCTGACAGTGATTACCTCCAGAGAACCAGGACCCCCGTGGGAAGGGTCCTGCCAAGCTCGGGTCGCCCAGATTCGCCTCTCTCACTCGGGTCACGCGCCCAGCCAACGTCCGCAGAAGACTTCCGATAAACACCGAGCCTGCTCTGGGGGGACAAAGACAGAAGGGCGTCCGCCTTCCAAGAGCCCTCACCTGGGTGAGGACCCAAGATGTGCCCTTCTGACAGTGATTACCTCCAGAGAACCAGGACCCCCATGGGAAGGGTCCTGCCAAGCTCGGGTCGCCCAGATTCGCCTCTCTCACTCGGGTCACGCGCCCAGCCAACATCCGCAGAAGACTTCCGATAAACACCGAGCCTGCTCTGGGGGGACAAAGACAGAAGGGCGTCCGCCTTCCGAGAGCCCTCACCTGGGTGAGGACCCAAGATGTGCCCTTCTGACAGTGAAAACCTTCAGAGAACCAGGACCCCCGTGGGAAGGGTCCTGCCAAGCTCGGGTCGCCCAGATTCGCCTCTCTCACTCGGGTCACGCGCCCAGCCAACGTCCGCAGAAGACTTCCGATAAACACCGAGCCTGCTCTGGGGGGACAAAGACAGAAGGGCGTCCGCCTTCCGAGAGCCCTCACCTGGGTGAGGACCCAAGATGTGCCCTTCTGACAGTGATTACCTCCAGAGAACCAGGACCCCCCGTGGGAAGGGTCCTGCCAAGCTCGGGTCACCCAGATTCGCCTCTCTCACTCGGGTCACGCGCCCAGCCAACGTCCGCAGAAGACTTCCGATAAACACCGAGCCTGCTCTGGGGGGACAAAGACAGAAGGGCGTCCGCCTTCCGAGAGCCCTCACCTGGGTGAGGACTCAAGATGTGCCCTTCTGACAGTGATTACCTCCAGAGAACCAGGACCCCCGTGGGAAGGGTCCTGCCAAGCTCGGGTCGCCCAGATTCGCCTCTCTCACTCGGGTCACGCGCCCAGCCAACGTCCGCAGAAGACTTCCGATAAACACCGAGCCTGCTCTGGGGGGACAAAGACAGAAGGGCGTCCGCCTTCCGAGAGCCCTCACCTGGGTGAGGACCCAAGATGTGCCCTTCTGACAGTGATTACCTCCAGAGAACCAGGACCCCCCGTGGGAAGGGTCCTGCCAAGCTCGGGTCGCCCAGATTCGCCTCTCTCACTCGGGTCACGCGCCCAGCCAACGTCCGCAGAAGACTTCCGATAAACACCGAGCCTGCTCTGGGGGGACAAAGACAGAAGGGCGTCCGCCTTCCGAGAGCCCTCACCTGGGTGAGGACCCAAGATGTGCCCTTCTGACAGTGATTACCTCCAGAGAACCAGGACCCCCCGTGGGAAGGGTCCTGCCAAGCTCGGGTCACCCAGATTCGCCTCTCTCACTCGGGTCACGCGCCCAGCCAACGTCCGCAGAAGACTTCCGATAAACACCGAGCCTGCTCTGGGGGGACAAAGACAGAAGGGCGTCCGCCTTCCGAGAGCCCTCACCTGGGTGAGGACTCAAGATGTGCCCTTCTGACAGTGATTACCTCCAGAGAACCAGGACCCCCGTGGGAAGGGTCCTGCCAAGCTCGGGTCACCCAGATTCGCCTCTCTCATTCGGGTCACGCGCCCAGCCAATGTCCACAGCGGATTTCCGACAAATTTTCACTGAAAATTCAACTTTGTGCCCATGAACCAGACACTTTACCCACACTTGGGTCTCTATCTTGGGGTACTTTACAACATATTGACGACCCATGAGGTTGAAGTAGGGAAAATGTGAGATTTTTTTTTTTTTACAAAATCGGGATTGTCTCAAAATTTTTCTAAAAATGTCTAAGGAAGTGTCCTTGACATAACACCTGAGATTTTTCCCTTTCTGAATGTATGACACAACAGGATTCGAACCCGAGACGCCAGCTCGGCAAGGCCGCAGCGCTAACAAGTGAGCCACCGTGCTTTGACTGGGATCGATGGATCCAGTTAGTACCCAATCCGTTACAGATATGACTGATCGACAGCCGTGTAGGTGCCACCCCCTGGGGCTGAGTCATCCCCCGTGATGCCGTATAGGCGATTATGGCAGGTGGATCCGGTCAGGTGCCACCCCTGGGGCTGAGTCATCCCCCGTGATGCCGTATAGGTGATTACAGCAGGTGGATCAGGTGAGGGATATATCATCAACCCTACGGATGTTTAGCGACCGTGGAGGTGCCACCCCCTGGGCTGACTCAACCCCCGTGGTGACCTATATCAGAGTACGGCAAAACACATCCGGTTAATTTCAATCACCTCAGCTGGCGTCTTTCACCTGCGTGGCTGACTCGCGCGGAGGAAAATCATTTGCCACAGTTCAAGACACAGAGAAACACGGCACTTTAATAAACTATTACGAGACGCTCTGTTTGACTGCGGGAAACCCTTCGCAATGGAGCGGTGAGTAGAAGACATTTGTCGGCCACGTAGAGACACATGAATGTACCTTGTAGTGGAGTTGTACACTTGCTGGCAAGGTGACCGGTTTTATTGCTTGTGTCTCCCCCGCAGGCACCCACGGACACCACTTACATGCCCCGTGTGCCACAGGGTAACCAAATATATATCCACACATCTGAGAAGGGTATGCCTGAGGTCACACGGTGATTCGGAGATAAAAACCGCCATAGCCTCCGCAAAGTATCAACTTCGCTGTATCGCCAACAAGGGGACAACAATCCAATTCAGTGAGCTCAAGCCCCTCCAATCCTTGGAGGAGACTGTAGCCTTCTTAGAAGGTCGCGGCTTTTTGATAGCAAACAAGCCTAGGTTTGAGTCACAAATCACACCACTGACCTGTGAAGGGCCCGCTCAGGTACCAACTGACAATCCGGAGCTCCGCCCAGGCTCCATGCCAGAGCTAGATTCAGATGTGATGGATGTGCCTTTCCTTTTACGGCCGGGAGACAGTCTGGAGGGAGACCCGTGCCCCCCGCCAGAGCTAGATTCAGATGAGATGGATGTGCCTTTCCTTTTACGGCCAGTAGACAGTCGGGAGGGAGACCCATGCCCCACGCCAAAGCTAGATTCGGATGAGATGGATGTGCCTTTCCTTTTACGGCCGGTAGACAGTCGGGAGGGAGACCCGTGCCCTGAGCCTGACCACACAGGGAGCATTTCTGACCGCATAGGCAATGAGGAGGTCATGGATGGCAGCAATTTAAGTATCCAGAAAAGGGAATGGAAAGACAAAAACCGCACGGCTACCAAGGCCGCCGGATTGTACAAGCGTCACTCATTGAATCACCCCATGTTAAAGGGGTTCCACTCGTACCTAACAATTACCCATGGGGTCCCAAACTGTCAACAGGAGGTATCAAACGTAGCACGGTTTCTATTTTTTGTGAACCCAAAATCTGTAACTCTGGAGTACCTCGTAAAACCAAACCAGGTTAATAATTTTTTTCAACAACTTGGAAAACTCCATCTATCGAGCCAGACCTCCCTCAAAATGTTGAAGCATATACGGAGATTTACCATGTATCAGATGAGGGCTACCAAACTGAGACTAGAGAATCCTCAACTTTATAAGGCATGCGAAGTGTTCATGAATTTTACAACAGACCTTCAGAAATCATTGTACAAGGGAGCCTGCCGAGAGTCTGTAAGTAAAAGGTACACCGTTCAAAAGAGCCAATATTCAGCGCATTGTTACCAAACCTTGGATGTTGGTTAATTGCCTTTATTTTTCCCCACAGGTACGATCTATTGATGAAGCCATCAAAGTCACCCAAGGACTGCCAGATTATACTGGAGGAGGCAAGGCCAACATTTCTAGCTAGCATCGAGGCTGTGACAGATGGCGGATCAGAAGTAGATCGCCGGGAAGTGGTACTGTACCTCGAGGCCCTTCTGATTCTAAAACATCTCCAAAGACCAGGTGTTGTTCGTAACATGACGGTAAGTCGTCGGGCCCTGTGGGTCAGCGGTATTTGCTGAACCGGTTCAATATTTTTCCACCTTTTTTTTTCACATCGTAGGTTTCAGAGTGGAATGAGAGGATCCATCACACGTACCAAGGAAGACGCAAGACAATTGTGGGTGTGAAGACTCACAAGTGCTCCACCTCTCAGGTAGCAACTTTTGTACTTTCAGAGGAAGAGGAATCGGTAAGCTTTTCTCAAAGCCAGGGAACCCAGGCAACCCCACTCATTGTGGGGAGCAAAACACTCTCTTGTCCCCATGTAAAACCTTTTGGAGGGGTGCCCCCAGACTGGAGAGTAACATATATATATTTTTTTTCTTTTTCAGTGGTTCAATGCGTATGCGGAATATGTCAGACCGGTCTTTACCTTTGGCCGAAAGATTATCACAAACTTTTTCGTGACGTGTACCGGGAAGGTCATAAAAAATCCATCCATGAGACTCAAACGATACCATTCAAGGTAAGGTAGCCACAAGTCAAGTGACCCACAGCCATAAGTAGCAACCAGTACTAACAATGTGCTTTCCTCCGTAGCTACAACCTCCCAAACATCACCAGCCACCTTGTACGGCGGATTTGCGAGACATGGACTTTGTCACAATACACAGATTGCGAAAAGCGCTTGTTTGCACGCTACTTGGCACATACAAACGATGTGGCCGAGAGAGTTTACCGGGAGAAGACCCTGACCGATATGTGCCGTGCCCAAGAGCTAGTGTTCAACGCAGGAAATCATGAGGACGCAAAAATTATGTCGCCAGTAATGGCATCAACCAGTGAATTGGATAACGAGGTGGTAGACCTCACGGAAAGTGATACCGAGTCATCCGATTCTACTGAGGAGTATAGTCTCAAGAATATTCGGCTCATCCCAATCAGGAGAACAAAGCCCTTGTGAATATGTCAATTTTTATCTGACATTAATAAAATTATTCAAATGTACATTCATCTTTGCCTCTTTGACTTGCCTCACTTTTCTCCCACTTTGGGGACCCTTTCGGGGTACTCTGCAACATATTGAAGCCCCTCTTGGGTGGGGGGTAAGGGGAAATGTGATTTTTTTTTTTCTCAGAAAATTGCCCAAAATTTTCCAAGTGTCAAGGACTCTTCCAGAAAAGCTTCCCCAGGCTTCTGGAAGTGTCCTCGGTACACCTCCAGCGGTTTCCCCCTGCCTGGAAGTCTGACACATGTCTGAAATTTTCAAAGTGTGAAAGTATGGTTTTTCACCCAAAATTCAACTTTCCGCCCATGAACCACAGACTTCACCCACACTTAGGTCACTGTCTTGGGGTACACCTCCAGTGCTATGTCACGGTCATCACTGTTGTCACAAAAAATTGACTTTTGTTTAGGCCAAGCAATTTGAGGACGGCACGGCAGCCAGCAGCCCGTACGGTACAGGGGTTGATCAGACCCCCGTACGTCCGGTTGTGGTCTCCGTGCCCCGAAGGGGTTCCCGCTTCTCGCCTGCACCAGGCACGGCAGCCAGCAGACCGTACGGTCCAGGGGTGGGTCAGACTCCCGGACGTACGGTTGTGGTCTCCGTGCCCCGAAGGGGTTCCCACTTCTCGCCTGCACCAGGCACGGCAGCCAGCAGACCGTACGGTCCAGGGGTGGATCAGACCCCCGTACGTCCGGTTGTGGTCTCCATGCCCCGAAGGGGTTCCCGCTTCTCGCCTGCACCAGGAACGGCAGCCAGCAGACCGTACGGTCCAGGGGTGGGTCAGACCCCCGTACGTCCGGTTGTGGTCTCCGTGCCCCGAAGGGGTTCTCGCTTCTCGCCTGCGGCAGGCACAGCAGCCAGCAGACCGTACGGTCCAGGGGTGGGTCAGACCCCCGTACGTCCGGTTGTAGTCTCCGTGCCCCGAAGGGGTTCTCGCTTCTCGCCTGCGGCAGGCACAGCAGCCCGTATGGTCCAGGGGTTGATCAGGCCCCTGTACGTCTGCCCGTGGTCTCCGTGAGTCTTTCGCCCCTATACCCAGGGACCACACCTATGGCCATTTAGCTCAGTTGGTTAGAGCGTGGTGCTAATAACACCAAGGTCGTGGGTTCGATCCCCGTACGGGCCAAGCACATCTACAAACGCCCCTATACCCAGATGACCAATTTGCACATCAGGGTCGCTGCGGACCTCCACCAGAGTTTCCTCTGGCTTCGTCCTGCCCAGGCATAGCTCACCATCTTTCGGGTCCTATCGCGCACTCATGCTCCACCTCCCCGACAGAGGCGGGCCGATGGTGCACCCGCCGTGTCAACCCCCCGGAGCGGGCGGCGGGATCCCACCTCGGCCGGAGCGCCCCGGCCTTCACCTTCATTGCGCCACAGGGTTTCACGTCACAACGGGGGGAGTGACGATGGTAAACCCCATCAGGTGGGCCCAGGGCAGGTGAGTCTGGCCTTGGGGGGACGTAAGGGATAAAGGAGAAGAGACCATCAGGGCACGGAGCCTCAGGCCTCCCTCGTTGTCACCCTTGCGAGGGGACCCCAGCTGCGCCATGGAGGCGATAGATGGAGGGGCAACCCTCAGACAGGCATAGCCCCGGGAGCACCCCGGGGCCGCAAGGTGCGTTCGAAGTGTCGATGATCAATGTGTCCTGCAATTCACACTTAATTCTCGCAGCTAGCTGCGTTCTTCGACGCGCGCGCCGAGTGATCCACCGTTAAGAGTCGCGCTTTCTGGTTTGGGGACACTCGGAGGCGCCCCCCTTTTCACTCTCGTGTCAGCCGGCCGCAAAAGACTGGGATGCTTTGGAGGGTTGTTTTCAAATCTCGGCCCTGTTGCCCGGGCGCTCGGCCTCCCCGTCCCTCCCTCCAGCGGGGAGGAGAACAAAGGAGGGCTCGAGGCTTCTCAACCTACCGCCCAGACCCACATACCCCGGGGAGGGGTGTGTGAGCGCACAGGAGAATGGTACCCGGGACGGCCTTTCGCGTACGCGGGGGGCTTCTTATTTTTCCTCGGCAGGCAGCGGCAGGGCAACAATCGTCGGCGCGAGGCCGGGCGTCTTTTTCCTGGGCGACGGAGCGAGAGGGGCTCCCCGCACCCTCCCGACGTCGCCCGCCCGCTGTCCTCACGTGCCCTCACCGTCCCCACCCTGCGGAGCGCCCTGGCGAAGCAGAAAGAGACCTACCACCGCCCCCATCACGTTCGGTACCCTTCGGGGATTTGGCGGGCGGCTGGCCTCCTGATCTGCACCTCATCGGTATTTTTCACTCGCCCATTAAAGATCCTTCCACAGGTTCATCTAGGGAAACCTTGTTACGACTTTTACTGTCTCTAGATAGTCAAGTTCGATCGTCTTCTCGGCTCTCCACCATGGGTCTTGGCCGAACCCGGCGGGGCCGATCCAAGGACCTCACTAAACCATCCAATCGGTAGTAGCGACGGGCAGTGTGTACAAAGGCCAGGGACTTAATCAATCGAGGGAGAGAAGCCAGATAGGAAGCCCCGCAGCGGGAAGGGCACCCGGAGGAAGGGAAATCCTCCTCGTCGTCCGTGCCGGCAGGCGGGCATCCCGGGGCGTCACCTTCCGGAGGAAAACAGGAGCCTGAACGGCGAGTGCAGTGCCACTGGGGAGATCGTGCACGCTGTACGGTGCGAGGCGGCCGATGCGGAGGGTGTCTGGAAAAAAACCCACCTTGCACGGAGAGGGCGAGGTGACTGGCCTCCGGAGGACACCACGGCTCCCCTGCCTCGTGACCCACCGCTCCCGGGGCGACACACAGAGTCGCTGCTGGGGAGAGGGGCCAGGGCGGTGGGGGGCCTATGCGGCGCCACCATCTGGCTTAGACCCGGCCTCCCGATCGGAGGGCATCTGTTGTAAAAACCACCCCTTGCACGGGGAGGGCCGTAGGTGACTGGCCTTCGGAGGACGCCACGGCCACCCTGCCTCGTGACCCACCGCTCCCGGGGCGACACACAGAGTCGCTGCTGGGGAGAGGGGCCAGGGCGGTGGGGGGCCTATGCGGGGCCTCCGTCTGGCTTAGACCTGCCTCCGCCGCGGGGGGTCCTCGACCCACCGGCGGACGGGCGCGAGGAGTGGGAGAGGGGGGCTGGCCGTCGGGGTCCACCGCGGCTCAGGCGCAGAGCCCGCCAGCGACGCAGAGGTCGCACGGGGGGCGCAGTTGGCCTGGCCGTGTCGGCGTCGCCCTATGGCGTAGTCCCTCGTCCCGGGCTCTTGCCCGTAACCTCAAAGGAGCCCCAACCGAGCGGCGTCTCCCCCCCAAAGCCGTGCCTCCGCTGTTGAGAACAGAAGAAGCCCGGGGCGGCAGTTCGCCGGGTACTCCCCTTCGCCAAAACTCTTTTTGCCCCACTCGTCTCTCCCTTTTCCATCCTCCCTTCTCGCTCTGGGGCGTCCGCTTGGTCTCTCTCTCTCTCTCTCTCTCTCGCTCTCTCCCTCTCGCGCTCCCTTCCGAGCCGCCTCGGAGGACGTCGGACGAGCGGGGAAGGCGACGGCGTTCGGCCGGGCACACCACGCGGTGAGAACCCACTCCGCCTGCCTCCCCACGCATCTGTCGTCCCCCCACTATCGTAGGGGCTCGGGAAAAGACTGGAGAACGCGGAGCTCGGCGGTGGCGTGGAAGCGCCACCCACCGCCGCCGCTCTCGCCGATGCCCACCGCGGAGGCCGCCCATCGGACGCTGGGTGGGGGTCGGCACGGGCCTCCGCGGGCAAGCTGCGCATCTGGAAGTCAAAGGGCCGCCCTCGGAGAAGATCGTTGTGCTACCCCGCGCGGGGAGCGATTCGGACGACGGGCCCCCACGCCGAGGTGGGTGGGCGCCCCGCCATTCGCCCGCGCGGGTCGTCGGACCCCTGCCGTACCACAGTTCGGGTCAAACTCCCCCTCTGCACGGCAGCCACCGTCCTGCGAACGGGAGGCGACTGCCGGCGTGCACGCCCAAGGATGCGTGCCTGAATCCCGGGGGGTAAAAGAGGAAGGAGACCGCCCGCCTTAGACCGACGCGGGCTCCAAAGCCCGGGCCGAGCGAGCGGCACCACCTCCCCACCCGGGAGCGCTGAGCCAAATCGATCGGAGGAAGAGCCGGTGGGGGGCATGGGTGAGAAACCCCACCCGCTGCCATCCTTCCCCTCGGGGAGACGGGGAAGAAACATGCCCGATAGTCCTGGAGGTCCCTCTCCGACACGCTACGGGCGCCCTCGAGACGGAATCCGGGTCACAGTGCGATTCTCTCATAGGTCTCCCCGGTGGCGTGGAAGCGGGAGACATCCGACACAGAGAAACGCCAAGCCTGCTCTGAGGGGACCGAGTCAGGGGGTGCAATCCGCCCTCCTGGAGACCTCCTCGGGACGAAGACTCCAGATCTGCCTCCCTTCTGACATCCGTCACCCTCGGAGAACCAGAACACGCTTGGGGAGGGTCCGTTCAGGCTCAGGCGACCCGGGAAACGCGTCTCTGACTTGGGGCAGACGACCGGCAAGAGTCCCCCTGGAGCCGCGGAAGCCTGGTGTCGACGCGAGGGCGGACTTCCATGCAAACAGGGGGGTACTCGCCAAACCGCCTACCCGACTTGAGGAACCACGAAAACATCGGAAATCAGTCGGGCCCGAGAGGTACCCCTCTCTCCTATATCCTGCAGCTGGTGTGCAAAAGTGGGTATTTGCATGGCGAAACACCGACCCACACTTTAAGGGAGCGAAGCCGAAAAGTGTCCGACTTCCTGGAGCTGTGCGGCGGATCCGGCGGCCAGAAATTCCTCATTCCGGTTCTATTTTTTTTTTTTTCGATTTTGCGAAATTTGGCGGCCAGGCGGCGTAGCTGGGGCCTGGACTAGCCCGAAACACCTGGAGCCGGCGAGCGGAACGAATTTCCCAACGTTCTGCGGCTCCCGGAAGCCAAAAACGCATCGCCGAAAAATTTCAAAGTCCCAAGGACTCGTTCTTGAAAATCGATCCGGGGGCCATGGAAGTGTCCTCGGTACAGCTTCAGAGCTTTCCCCCCGCCTGGAAGTCTGAAAGTTCTATGTTTGTTCTAAGTGGAAAATCGCGTTTTTTTCAGTGTTCCACCCATCAGACCCAAACTTTGCCCACGCTTAGGTCTCTGTCTCGGGGTGCTTTACAACATATTGACGCCCCTTTAGGGTGGAAGTAGGGGAAAGGGGTCATTTTTCACAAAATCGGAAATTTCTCAAAATATTTCTAAGTGTCAAGGACACTTTTGGAAAATCTTCCCCAGGCTCCTGGAAGCCTCCTCGGTACGCCTACTGCGGTTTCTCCCTGCCTGGAAGTCTGACACTTGTCTGAAATTTTTAGCGCATGAAAACGCGGTTTTTCACCCAAAATTCGACTTTGCGCCCGTGACTCGCAAACTTCACCCACATTTAGGCGACTGTCCTGGGGTACCTCACAACATATTGACGCCCCCCTGGCGTGGAAGTAGGGGAAACGTGTCAATTTTCACAAAATCGTGATTTTCTGAAAATATTTCTAAGTGTCAAGGACACTTTTGGATAATCTTCCCCAGGCTCCTGGAAGCCTCCTCGGTACGCCTCCTGCGGTTTCCCCCTGCCTGGAAGTCTGACACTTGTCTGAAATTTTTAGCGCATGAAAATGCGGTTTTTCACCCAAAATTCGACTTTGCGCCCGTGACTCGCAAACTTCACCCACATTTAGGCGACTGTCCTGGGGTACCTCACAACATATTGACGCCCCCCTGGCGTGGAAGTAGGGGAAACGTGTCAATTTTCACAAAATCGTGATTTTCTGAAAATATTTCTAAGTGTCAAGGACACTTTTGGAAAATCTTCCCCAGGCTCCTGGAAGCCTCCTCGGTACGCCTCCTGCGGTTTCTCCCTGCCTGGAAGTCTGACACTTGTCTGAAATTTTTAAAGTATGAAAATGCGGTTTTTCACCCAAAATTCGACTTTGCGCCCATGACTCGCAAACTTCACCCACATTTGGGCGACTGTCCTGGGGTACCTCACAACATATTGACGCCCCCCTGGCGTGGAAGTAGGGGAAACGTGTCAATTTTCACAAAATCGTGATTTTTTCAAAATATTTCTAAGTGTCAAGGACACTTTTGGATAATCTTCCCCAGGCTCCTGGAAGCCTCCTCGGTACGCCTCCTGCGGTTTCCCCCTGCCTGGAAGTCTGACACTTGTCTGAAATTTTTAGCGCATGAAAATGCGGTTTTTCACCCAAAATTCGACTTTGCGCCCGTGACTCGCAAACTTCACCCACATTTAGGCGACTGTCCTGGGGTACCTCACAACATATTGACGCCCCCCTGGCGTGGAAGTAGGGGAAACGTGTCAATTTTCACAAAATCGTGATTTTCTGAAAATATTTCTAAGTGTCAAGGACACTTTTGGATAATCTTCCCCAGGCTCCTGGAAGCCTCCTCGGTACGCCTCCTGCGGTTTCCCCCTGCCTGGAAGTCTGACACTTGTCTGAAATTTTTAGCGCATGAAAACGCGGTTTTTCACCCAAAATTCGACTTTGCGCCCGTGACTCGCAAACTTCACCCACATTTAGGCGACTGTCCTGGGGTACCTCACAACATATTGACGCCCCCCTGGCGTGGAAGTAGGGGAAACGTGTCAATTTTCACAAAATCGTGATTTTCTGAAAATATTTCTAAGTGTCAAGGACACTTTTGGATAATCTTCCCCAGGCTCCTGGAAGCCTCCTCGGTACGCCTCCTGCGGTTTCCCCCTGCCTGGAAGTCTGACACTTGTCTGAAATTTTTAGCGCATGAAAACGCGGTTTTTCACCCAAAATTCGACTTTGCGCCCGTGACTCGCAAACTTCACCCACATTTAGGCGACTGTCCTGGGGTACCTCACAACATATTGACGCCCCCCTGGCGTGGAAGTAGGGGAAACGTGTCAATTTTCACAAAATCGTGATTTTCTGAAAATATTTCTAAGTGTCAAGGACACTTTTGGAAAATCTTCCCCAGGCTCCTGGAAGCCTCCTCGGTACGCCTCCTGCGGTTTCCCCCTGCCTGGAAGTCTGACACTTGTCTGAAATTTTTAGCGCATGAAAACGCGGTTTTTCACCCAAAATTCGACTTTGCGCCCGTGACTCGCAAACTTCACCCACATTTAGGCGACTGTCCTGGGGTACCTCACAACATATTGACGCCCCCCTGGCGTGGAAGTAGGGGAAACGTGTCAATTTTCACAAAATCGTGATTTTCTGAAAATATTTCTAAGTGTCAAGGACACTTTTGGAAAATCTTCCCCAGGCTCCTGGAAGCCTCCTCGGTACGCCTCCTGCGGTTTCTCCCTGCCTGGAAGTCTGACACTTGTCTGAAATTTTTAGAGTATGAAAACGCGGTTTTTCACCCAAAATTCGACTTTGCGCCCATGACTCGCAAACTTCACCCACATTTGGGCGACTGTCCTGGGGTACCTCACAACATATTGACGCCCCCCTGGCGTGGAAGTAGGGGAAACGTGTCAATTTTCACAAAATCGTGATTTTTTCAAAATATTTCTAAGTGTCAAGGACACTTTTGGAAAATCTTCCCCAGGCTCCTGGAAGCCTCCTCAGTACGCCTCCTGCGGTTTCTCCCTGCCTGGAAGTCTGACACTTGTCTGAAATTTTTAGAGTATGAAAACGCGGTTTTTCACCCAAAATTCGACTTTGCGCCCGTGACTCGCAAACTTCACCCACATTTAGGCGACTGTCCTGGGGTACCTCACAACATATTGACGCCCCCCTGGCGTGGAAGTAGGGGAAACGTGTCAATTTTCACAAAATCGTGATTTTCTGAAAATATTTCTAAGTGTCAAGGACACTTTTGGAAAATCTTCCCCAGGCTCCTGGAAGCCTCCTCGGTACGCCTCCTGCGGTTTCTCCCTGCCTGGAAGTCTGACACTTGTCTGAAATTTTTAGAGTATGAAAACGCGGTTTTTCACCCAAAATTCGACTTTGCGCCCATGACTCGCAAACTTCACCCACATTTGGGCGACTGTCCTGGGGTACCTCACAACATATTGACGCCCCCCTGGCGTGGAAGTAGGGGAAACGTGTCAATTTTCACAAAATCGTGATTTTTTCAAAATATTTCTAAGTGTCAAGGACACTTTTGGAAAATCTTCCCCAGGCTCCTGGAAGCCTCCTCGGTACGCCTCCTGCGGTTTCTCCCTGCCTGGAAGTCTGACACTTGTCTGAAATTTTTAGAGTATGAAAACGCGGTTTTTCACCCAAAATTCGACTTTGCGCCCATGACCCGCAAACTTCACCCACATTTGGGCGACTGTCCTGGGGTACCTCACAACATATTGACGCCCCCCTGGCGTGGAAGTAGGGGAAACGTGTCAATTTTCACAAAATCGTGATTTTCTGAAAATATTTCTAAGTGTCAAGGACACTTTTGGAAAATCTTCCCCAGGCTCCTGGAAGCCTCCTCGGTACGCCTCCTGCGGTTTCTCCCTGCCTGGAAGTCTGACACTTGTCTGAAATTTTTAGAGTATGAAAACGCGGTTTTTCACCCAAAATTCGACTTTGCGCCCGTGACTCGCAAACTTCACCCACATTTAGGCGACTGTCCTGGGGTACCTCACAACATATTGACGCCCCCCTGGCGTGGAAGTAGGGGAAACGTGTCAATTTTCACAAAATCGTGATTTTTTTCAAAATATTTCTAAGTGTCAAGGACACTTTTGGAAAATCTTCCCCAGGCTCCTGGAAGCCTCCTCGGTACGCCTCCTGCGGTTTTCCCCCGCCTGGAAGTCTGACATTTTTTACAGTGCGAAAATACGGTTTTTCGCTCAAAATTAAACTTTCCGCCCATGGAACGCACACTGTGCCCCCACCTTGGAGAGTCGCTATGGCGTACTCAGGGTGACTATTAAGCCCACAGACAACCTCCACAGGCCGACTATTAAGCCCCCTCCGTCTTCCGCAGGGCCGACTATTAAGCCCTCCACCGACTTCCGCAGGGCCGACTATTAAGCCCCCCTCCGACTATTAAGCCCCCCTACGGAGTCCACTCAGCCAGCGACTGAAACGTGGTGAGCGGGGTGTGCGCATCCCGGCCGCGCCCAAAGTGCTTCGCCGCGGTCATGGCTGTCGCCACCGAAAACGGCAAATGTTTGTTTCGGCCAAGCTGCAAGGATACATCTCGGAACACAAAAACCAAACCGGTGGGGACATCCTACAGAGAAACACCGAGCCTGCTCTGGGGGGACAAAGACAGAAGGGCGTCCGCCTTCCGAGAGCCCTCACCTGGGTGAGGACCCAAGATGTGCCCTTCTGACAGTGATTACCTCCAGAGAACCAGGACCCCCGTGGGAAGGGTCCTGCCAAGCTCGGGTCGCCCAGATTCGCCTCTCTCACTCGGGTCACGCGCCCAGCCAACGTCCGCAGAAGACTTCCGATAAACACCGAGCCTGCTCTGGGGGGACAAAGACAGAAGGGCGTCCGCCTTCCAAGAGCCCTCACCTGGGTGAGGACCCAAGATGTGCCCTTCTGACAGTGATTACCTCCAGAGAACCAGGACCCCCGTGGGAAGGGTCCTGCCAAGCTCGGGTCGCCCAGATTCGCCTCTCTCACTCGGGTCACGCGCCCAGCCAACGTCCGCAGAAGACTTCCGATAAACACCGAGCCTGCTCTGGGGGGACAAAGACAGAAGGGCGTCCGCCTTCCAAGAGCCCTCACCTGGGTGAGGACCCAAGATGTGCCCTTCTGACAGTGATTACCTCCAGAGAACCAGGACCCCCATGGGAAGGGTCCTGCCAAGCTCGGGTCGCCCAGATTCGCCTCTCTCACTCGGGTCACGCGCCCAGCCAACATCCGCAGAAGACTTCCGATAAACACCGAGCCTGCTCTGGGGGGACAAAGACAGAAGGGCGTCCGCCTTCCGAGAGCCCTCACCTGGGTGAGGACCCAAGATGTGCCCTTCTGACAGTGAAAACCTTCAGAGAACCAGGACCCCCGTGGGAAGGGTCCTGCCAAGCTCGGGTCGCCCAGATTCGCCTCTCTCACTCGGGTCACGCGCCCAGCCAACGTCCGCAGAAGACTTCCGATAAACACCGAGCCTGCTCTGGGGGGACAAAGACAGAAGGGCGTCCGCCTTCCGAGAGCCCTCACCTGGGTGAGGACCCAAGATGTGCCCTTCTGACAGTGATTACCTCCAGAGAACCAGGACCCCCCATGGGAAGGGTCCTGCCAAGCTCGGGTCACCCAGATTCGCCTCTCTCACTCGGGTCACGCGCCCAGCCAACGTCCGCAGAAGACTTCCGATAAACACCGAGCCTGCTCTGGGGGGACAAAGACAGAAGGGCGTCCGCCTTCCGAGAGCCCTCACCTGGGTGAGGACTCAAGATGTGCCCTTCTGACAGTGATTACCTCCAGAGAACCAGGACCCCCGTGGGAAGGGTCCTGCCAAGCTCGGGTCGCCCAGATTCGCCTCTCTCACTCGGGTCACGCGCCCAGCCAACGTCCGCAGAAGACTTCCGATAAACACCGAGCCTGCTCTGGGGGGACAAAGACAGAAGGGCGTCCGCCTTCCGAGAGCCCTCACCTGGGTGAGGACCCAAGATGTGCCCTTCTGACAGTGATTACCTCCAGAGAACCAGGACCCCCCGTGGGAAGGGTCCTGCCAAGCTCGGGTCGCCCAGATTCGCCTCTCTCACTCGGGTCACGCGCCCAGCCAACGTCCGCAGAAGACTTCCGATAAACACCGAGCCTGCTCTGGGGGGACAAAGACAGAAGGGCGTCCGCCTTCCGAGAGCCCTCACCTGGGTGAGGACCCAAGATGTGCCCTTCTGACAGTGATTACCTCCAGAGAACCAGGACCCCCCGTGGGAAGGGTCCTGCCAAGCTCGGGTCACCCAGATTCGCCTCTCTCACTCGGGTCACGCGCCCAGCCAACGTCCGCAGAAGACTTCCGATAAACACCGAGCCTGCTCTGGGGGGACAAAGACAGAAGGGCGTCCGCCTTCCGAGAGCCCTCACCTGGGTGAGGACTCAAGATGTGCCCTTCTGACAGTGATTACCTCCAGAGAACCAGGACCCCCGTGGGAAGGGTCCTGCCAAGCTCGGGTCACCCAGATTCGCCTCTCTCATTCGGGTCACGCGCCCAGCCAATGTCCACAGCGGATTTCCGACAAATTTTCACTGAAAATTCAACTTTGTGCCCATGAACCAGACACTTTACCCACACTTGGGTCTCTATCTTGGGGTACTTTACAACATATTGACGACCCATGAGGTTGAAGTAGGGAAAATGTGAGATTTTTTTTTTTTTACAAAATCGGGATTGTCTCAAAATTTTTCTAAAAATGTCTAAGGAAGTGTCCTTGACATAACACCTGAGATTTTTCCCTTTCTGAATGTATGACACAACAGGATTCGAACCCGAGACGCCAGCTCGGCAAGGCCGCAGCGCTAACAAGTGAGCCACCGTGCTTTGACTGGGATCGATGGATCCAGTTAGTACCCAATCCGTTACAGATATGACTGATCGACAGCCGTGTAGGTGCCACCCCCTGGGGCTGAGTCATCCCCCGTGATGCCGTATAGGCGATTATGGCAGGTGGATCCGGTCAGGTGCCACCCCTGGGGCTGAGTCATCCCCCGTGATGCCGTATAGGTGATTACAGCAGGTGGATCAGGTGAGGGATATATCATCAACCCTACGGATGTTTAGCGACCGTGGAGGTGCCACCCCCTGGGCTGACTCAACCCCCGTGGTGACCTATATCAGAGTACGGCAAAACACATCCGGTTAATTTCAATCACCTCAGCTGGCGTCTTTCACCTGCGTGGCTGACTCGCGCGGAGGAAAATCATTTGCCACAGTTCAAGACACAGAGAAACACGGCACTTTAATAAACTATTACGAGACGCTCTGTTTGACTGCGGGAAACCCTTCGCAATGGAGCGGTGAGTAGAAGACATTTGTCGGCCACGTAGAGACACATGAATGTACCTTGTAGTGGAGTTGTACACTTGCTGGCAAGGTGACCGGTTTTATTGCTTGTGTCTCCCCCGCAGGCACCCACGGACACCACTTACATGCCCCGTGTGCCACAGGGTAACCAAATATATATCCACACATCTGAGAAGGGTATGCCTGAGGTCACACGGTGATTCGGAGATAAAAACCGCCATAGCCTCCGCAAAGTATCAACTTCGCTGTATCGCCAACAAGGGGACAACAATCCAATTCAGTGAGCTCAAGCCCCTCCAATCCTTGGAGGAGACTGTAGCCTTCTTAGAAGGTCGCGGCTTTTTGATAGCAAACAAGCCTAGGTTTGAGTCACAAATCACACCACTGACCTGTGAAGGGCCCGCTCAGGTACCAACTGACAATCCGGAGCTCCGCCCAGGCTCCATGCCAGAGCTAGATTCAGATGTGATGGATGTGCCTTTCCTTTTACGGCCGGGAGACAGTCTGGAGGGAGACCCGTGCCCCCCGCCAGAGCTAGATTCAGATGAGATGGATGTGCCTTTCCTTTTACGGCCAGTAGACAGTCGGGAGGGAGACCCATGCCCCACGCCAAAGCTAGATTCGGATGAGATGGATGTGCCTTTCCTTTTACGGCCGGTAGACAGTCGGGAGGGAGACCCGTGCCCTGAGCCTGACCACACAGGGAGCATTTCTGACCGCATAGGCAATGAGGAGGTCATGGATGGCAGCAATTTAAGTATCCAGAAAAGGGAATGGAAAGACAAAAACCGCACGGCTACCAAGGCCGCCGGATTGTACAAGCGTCACTCATTGAATCACCCCATGTTAAAGGGGTTCCACTCGTACCTAACAATTACCCATGGGGTCCCAAACTGTCAACAGGAGGTATCAAACGTAGCACGGTTTCTATTTTTTGTGAACCCAAAATCTGTAACTCTGGAGTACCTCGTAAAACCAAACCAGGTTAATAATTTTTTTCAACAACTTGGAAAACTCCATCTATCGAGCCAGACCTCCCTCAAAATGTTGAAGCATATACGGAGATTTACCATGTATCAGATGAGGGCTACCAAACTGAGACTAGAGAATCCTCAACTTTATAAGGCATGCGAAGTGTTCATGAATTTTACAACAGACCTTCAGAAATCATTGTACAAGGGAGCCTGCCGAGAGTCTGTAAGTAAAAGGTACACCGTTCAAAAGAGCCAATATTCAGCGCATTGTTACCAAACCTTGGATGTTGGTTAATTGCCTTTATTTTTCCCCACAGGTACGATCTATTGATGAAGCCATCAAAGTCACCCAAGGACTGCCAGATTATACTGGAGGAGGCAAGGCCAACATTTCTAGCTAGCATCGAGGCTGTGACAGATGGCGGATCAGAAGTAGATCGCCGGGAAGTGGTACTGTACCTCGAGGCCCTTCTGATTCTAAAACATCTCCAAAGACCAGGTGTTGTTCGTAACATGACGGTAAGTCGTCGGGCCCTGTGGGTCAGCGGTATTTGCTGAACCGGTTCAATATTTTTCCACCTTTTTTTTTCACATCGTAGGTTTCAGAGTGGAATGAGAGGATCCATCACACGTACCAAGGAAGACGCAAGACAATTGTGGGTGTGAAGACTCACAAGTGCTCCACCTCTCAGGTAGCAACTTTTGTACTTTCAGAGGAAGAGGAATCGGTAAGCTTTTCTCAAAGCCAGGGAACCCAGGCAACCCCACTCATTGTGGGGAGCAAAACACTCTCTTGTCCCCATGTAAAACCTTTTGGAGGGGTGCCCCCAGACTGGAGAGTAACATATATATATTTTTTTTCTTTTTCAGTGGTTCAATGCGTATGCGGAATATGTCAGACCGGTCTTTACCTTTGGCCGAAAGATTATCACAAACTTTTTCGTGACGTGTACCGGGAAGGTCATAAAAAATCCATCCATGAGACTCAAACGATACCATTCAAGGTAAGGTAGCCACAAGTCAAGTGACCCACAGCCATAAGTAGCAACCAGTACTAACAATGTGCTTTCCTCCGTAGCTACAACCTCCCAAACATCACCAGCCACCTTGTACGGCGGATTTGCGAGACATGGACTTTGTCACAATACACAGATTGCGAAAAGCGCTTGTTTGCACGCTACTTGGCACATACAAACGATGTGGCCGAGAGAGTTTACCGGGAGAAGACCCTGACCGATATGTGCCGTGCCCAAGAGCTAGTGTTCAACGCAGGAAATCATGAGGACGCAAAAATTATGTCGCCAGTAATGGCATCAACCAGTGAATTGGATAACGAGGTGGTAGACCTCACGGAAAGTGATACCGAGTCATCCGATTCTACTGAGGAGTATAGTCTCAAGAATATTCGGCTCATCCCAATCAGGAGAACAAAGCCCTTGTGAATATGTCAATTTTTATCTGACATTAATAAAATTATTCAAATGTACATTCATCTTTGCCTCTTTGACTTGCCTCACTTTTCTCCCACTTTGGGGACCCTTTCGGGGTACTCTGCAACATATTGAAGCCCCTCTTGGGTGGGGGGTAAGGGGAAATGTGATTTTTTTTTTTCTCAGAAAATTGCCCAAAATTTTCCAAGTGTCAAGGACTCTTCCAGAAAAGCTTCCCCAGGCTTCTGGAAGTGTCCTCGGTACACCTCCAGCGGTTTCCCCCTGCCTGGAAGTCTGACACATGTCTGAAATTTTCAAAGTGTGAAAGTATGGTTTTTCACCCAAAATTCAACTTTCCGCCCATGAACCACAGACTTCACCCACACTTAGGTCACTGTCTTGGGGTACACCTCCAGTGCTATGTCACGGTCATCACTGTTGTCACAAAAAATTGACTTTTGTTTAGGCCAAGCAATTTGAGGACGGCACGGCAGCCAGCAGCCCGTACGGTACAGGGGTTGATCAGACCCCCGTACGTCCGGTTGTGGTCTCCGTGCCCCGAAGGGGTTCCCGCTTCTCGCCTGCACCAGGCACGGCAGCCAGCAGACCGTACGGTCCAGGGGTGGGTCAGACTCCCGGACGTACGGTTGTGGTCTCCGTGCCCCGAAGGGGTTCCCACTTCTCGCCTGCACCAGGCACGGCAGCCAGCAGACCGTACGGTCCAGGGGTGGATCAGACCCCCGTACGTCCGGTTGTGGTCTCCATGCCCCGAAGGGGTTCCCGCTTCTCGCCTGCACCAGGAACGGCAGCCAGCAGACCGTACGGTCCAGGGGTGGGTCAGACCCCCGTACGTCCGGTTGTGGTCTCCGTGCCCCGAAGGGGTTCTCGCTTCTCGCCTGCGGCAGGCACAGCAGCCAGCAGACCGTACGGTCCAGGGGTGGGTCAGACCCCCGTACGTCCGGTTGTAGTCTCCGTGCCCCGAAGGGGTTCTCGCTTCTCGCCTGCGGCAGGCACAGCAGCCCGTATGGTCCAGGGGTTGATCAGGCCCCTGTACGTCTGCCCGTGGTCTCCGTGAGTCTTTCGCCCCTATACCCAGGGACCACACCTATGGCCATTTAGCTCAGTTGGTTAGAGCGTGGTGCTAATAACACCAAGGTCGTGGGTTCGATCCCCGTACGGGCCAAGCACATCTACAAACGCCCCTATACCCAGATGACCAATTTGCACATCAGGGTCGCTGCGGACCTCCACCAGAGTTTCCTCTGGCTTCGTCCTGCCCAGGCATAGCTCACCATCTTTCGGGTCCTATCGCGCACTCATGCTCCACCTCCCCGACAGAGGCGGGCCGATGGTGCACCCGCCGTGTCAACCCCCCGGAGCGGGCGGCGGGATCCCACCTCGGCCGGAGCGCCCCGGCCTTCACCTTCATTGCGCCACAGGGTTTCACGTCACAACGGGGGGAGTGACGATGGTAAACCCCATCAGGTGGGCCCAGGGCAGGTGAGTCTGGCCTTGGGGGGACGTAAGGGATAAAGGAGAAGAGACCATCAGGGCACGGAGCCTCAGGCCTCCCTCGTTGTCACCCTTGCGAGGGGACCCCAGCTGCGCCATGGAGGCGATAGATGGAGGGGCAACCCTCAGACAGGCATAGCCCCGGGAGCACCCCGGGGCCGCAAGGTGCGTTCGAAGTGTCGATGATCAATGTGTCCTGCAATTCACACTTAATTCTCGCAGCTAGCTGCGTTCTTCGACGCGCGCGCCGAGTGATCCACCGTTAAGAGTCGCGCTTTCTGGTTTGGGGACACTCGGAGGCGCCCCCCTTTTCACTCTCGTGTCAGCCGGCCGCAAAAGACTGGGATGCTTTGGAGGGTTGTTTTCAAATCTCGGCCCTGTTGCCCGGGCGCTCGGCCTCCCCGTCCCTCCCTCCAGCGGGGAGGAGAACAAAGGAGGGCTCGAGGCTTCTCAACCTACCGCCCAGACCCACATACCCCGGGGAGGGGTGTGTGAGCGCACAGGAGAATGGTACCCGGGACGGCCTTTCGCGTACGCGGGGGGCTTCTTATTTTTCCTCGGCAGGCAGCGGCAGGGCAACAATCGTCGGCGCGAGGCCGGGCGTCTTTTTCCTGGGCGACGGAGCGAGAGGGGCTCCCCGCACCCTCCCGACGTCGCCCGCCCGCTGTCCTCACGTGCCCTCACCGTCCCCACCCTGCGGAGCGCCCTGGCGAAGCAGAAAGAGACCTACCACCGCCCCCATCACGTTCGGTACCCTTCGGGGATTTGGCGGGCGGCTGGCCTCCTGATCTGCACCTCATCGGTATTTTTCACTCGCCCATTAAAGATCCTTCCACAGGTTCATCTAGGGAAACCTTGTTACGACTTTTACTGTCTCTAGATAGTCAAGTTCGATCGTCTTCTCGGCTCTCCACCATGGGTCTTGGCCGAACCCGGCGGGGCCGATCCAAGGACCTCACTAAACCATCCAATCGGTAGTAGCGACGGGCAGTGTGTACAAAGGCCAGGGACTTAATCAATCGAGGGAGAGAAGCCAGATAGGAAGCCCCGCAGCGGGAAGGGCACCCGGAGGAAGGGAAATCCTCCTCGTCGTCCGTGCCGGCAGGCGGGCATCCCGGGGCGTCACCTTCCGGAGGAAAACAGGAGCCTGAACGGCGAGTGCAGTGCCACTGGGGAGATCGTGCACGCTGTACGGTGCGAGGCGGCCGATGCGGAGGGTGTCTGGAAAAAAACCCACCTTGCACGGAGAGGGCGAGGTGACTGGCCTCCGGAGGACACCACGGCTCCCCTGCCTCGTGACCCACCGCTCCCGGGGCGACACACAGAGTCGCTGCTGGGGAGAGGGGCCAGGGCGGTGGGGGGCCTATGCGGCGCCACCATCTGGCTTAGACCCGGCCTCCCGATCGGAGGGCATCTGTTGTAAAAACCACCCCTTGCACGGGGAGGGCCGTAGGTGACTGGCCTTCGGAGGACGCCACGGCCACCCTGCCTCGTGACCCACCGCTCCCGGGGCGACACACAGAGTCGCTGCTGGGGAGAGGGGCCAGGGCGGTGGGGGGCCTATGCGGGGCCTCCGTCTGGCTTAGACCTGCCTCCGCCGCGGGGGGTCCTCGACCCACCGGCGGACGGGCGCGAGGAGTGGGAGAGGGGGGCTGGCCGTCGGGGTCCACCGCGGCTCAGGCGCAGAGCCCGCCAGCGACGCAGAGGTCGCACGGGGGGCGCAGTTGGCCTGGCCGTGTCGGCGTCGCCCTATGGCGTAGTCCCTCGTCCCGGGCTCTTGCCCGTAACCTCAAAGGAGCCCCAACCGAGCGGCGTCTCCCCCCCAAAGCCGTGCCTCCGCTGTTGAGAACAGAAGAAGCCCGGGGCGGCAGTTCGCCGGGTACTCCCCTTCGCCAAAACTCTTTTTGCCCCACTCGTCTCTCCCTTTTCCATCCTCCCTTCTCGCTCTGGGGCGTCCGCTTGGTCTCTCTCTCTCTCTCTCTCTCTCGCTCTCTCCCTCTCGCGCTCCCTTCCGAGCCGCCTCGGAGGACGTCGGACGAGCGGGGAAGGCGACGGCGTTCGGCCGGGCACACCACGCGGTGAGAACCCACTCCGCCTGCCTCCCCACGCATCTGTCGTCCCCCCACTATCGTAGGGGCTCGGGAAAAGACTGGAGAACGCGGAGCTCGGCGGTGGCGTGGAAGCGCCACCCACCGCCGCCGCTCTCGCCGATGCCCACCGCGGAGGCCGCCCATCGGACGCTGGGTGGGGGTCGGCACGGGCCTCCGCGGGCAAGCTGCGCATCTGGAAGTCAAAGGGCCGCCCTCGGAGAAGATCGTTGTGCTACCCCGCGCGGGGAGCGATTCGGACGACGGGCCCCCACGCCGAGGTGGGTGGGCGCCCCGCCATTCGCCCGCGCGGGTCGTCGGACCCCTGCCGTACCACAGTTCGGGTCAAACTCCCCCTCTGCACGGCAGCCACCGTCCTGCGAACGGGAGGCGACTGCCGGCGTGCACGCCCAAGGATGCGTGCCTGAATCCCGGGGGGTAAAAGAGGAAGGAGACCGCCCGCCTTAGACCGACGCGGGCTCCAAAGCCCGGGCCGAGCGAGCGGCACCACCTCCCCACCCGGGAGCGCTGAGCCAAATCGATCGGAGGAAGAGCCGGTGGGGGGCATGGGTGAGAAACCCCACCCGCTGCCATCCTTCCCCTCGGGGAGACGGGGAAGAAACATGCCCGATAGTCCTGGAGGTCCCTCTCCGACACGCTACGGGCGCCCTCGAGACGGAATCCGGGTCACAGTGCGATTCTCTCATAGGTCTCCCCGGTGGCGTGGAAGCGGGAGACATCCGACACAGAGAAACGCCAAGCCTGCTCTGAGGGGACCGAGTCAGGGGGTGCAATCCGCCCTCCTGGAGCCCTCCTCGGGACGAAGACTCCAGATCTGCCTCCCTTCTGACATCCGTCACCCTCGGAGAACCAGAACACGCTTGGGGAGGGTCCGTTCAGGCTCAGGCGACCCGGGAAACGCGTCTCTGACTTGGGGCAGACGACCGGCAAGAGTCCCCCTGGAGCCGCGGAAGCCTGGTGTCGACGCGAGGGCGGACTTCCATGCAAACAGGGGGGTACTCGCCAAACCGCCTACCCGACTTGAGGAACCACGAAAACATCGGAAATCAGTCGGGCCCGAGAGGTACCCCTCTCTCCTATATCCTGCAGCTGGTGTGCAAAAGTGGGTATTTGCATGGCGAAACACCGACCCACACTTTAAGGGAGCGAAGCCGAAAAGTGTCCGACTTCCTGGAGCTGTGCGGCGGATCCGGCGGCCAGAAATTCCTCATTCCGGTTCTATTTTTTTTTTTTTCGATTTTGCGAAATTTGGCGGCCAGGCGGCGTAGCTGGGGCCTGGACTAGCCCGAAACACCTGGAGCCGGCGAGCGGAACGAATTTCCCAACGTTCTGCGGCTCCCGGAAGCCAAAAACGCATCGCCGAAAAATTTCAAAGTCCCAAGGACTCGTTCTTGAAAATCGATCCGGGGGCCATGGAAGTGTCCTCGGTACAGCTTCAGAGCTTTCCCCCCGCCTGGAAGTCTGAAAGTTCTATGTTTGTTCTAAGTGGAAAATCGCGTTTTTTTCAGTGTTCCACCCATCAGACCCAAACTTTGCCCACGCTTAGGTCTCTGTCTCGGGGTGCTTTACAACATATTGACGCCCCTTTAGGGTGGAAGTAGGGGAAAGGGGTCATTTTTCACAAAATCGGAAATTTCTCAAAATATTTCTAAGTGTCAAGGACACTTTTGGAAAATCTTCCCCAGGCTCCTGGAAGCCTCCTCGGTACGCCTACTGCGGTTTCTCCCTGCCTGGAAGTCTGACACTTGTCTGAAATTTTTAGCGCATGAAAACGCGGTTTTTCACCCAAAATTCGACTTTGCGCCCGTGACTCGCAAACTTCACCCACATTTAGGCGACTGTCCTGGGGTACCTCACAACATATTGACGCCCCCCTGGCGTGGAAGTAGGGGAAACGTGTCAATTTTCACAAAATCGTGATTTTCTGAAAATATTTCTAAGTGTCAAGGACACTTTTGGATAATCTTCCCCAGGCTCCTGGAAGCCTCCTCGGTACGCCTCCTGCGGTTTCCCCCTGCCTGGAAGTCTGACACTTGTCTGAAATTTTTAGCGCATGAAAATGCGGTTTTTCACCCAAAATTCGACTTTGCGCCCGTGACTCGCAAACTTCACCCACATTTAGGCGACTGTCCTGGGGTACCTCACAACATATTGACGCCCCCCTGGCGTGGAAGTAGGGGAAACGTGTCAATTTTCACAAAATCGTGATTTTCTGAAAATATTTCTAAGTGTCAAGGACACTTTTGGAAAATCTTCCCCAGGCTCCTGGAAGCCTCCTCGGTACGCTCCTGCGGTTTCTCCCTGCCTGGAAGTCTGACACTTGTCTGAAATTTTTAAAGTATGAAAATGCGGTTTTTCACCCAAAATTCGACTTTGCGCCCATGACTCGCAAACTTCACCCACATTTGGGCGACTGTCCTGGGGTACCTCACAACATATTGACGCCCCCCTGGCGTGGAAGTAGGGGGAAACGTGTCAATTTTCACAAAATCGTGATTTTTTCAAAATATTTCTAAGTGTCAAGGACACTTTTGGATAATCTTCCCCAGGCTCCTGGAAGCCTCCTCGGTACGCCTCCTGCGGTTTCCCCCTGCCTGGAAGTCTGACACTTGTCTGAAAATTTTTAGCGCATGAAAATGCGGTTTTTCACCCAAAATTCGACTTTGCGCCCGTGACTCGCAAACTTCACCCACATTTAGGCGACTGTCCTGGGGTACCTCACAACATATTGACGCCCCCCTGGCGTGGAAGTAGGGGAAACGTGTCAATTTTCACAAAATCGTGATTTTCTGAAAATATTTCTAAGTGTCAAGGACACTTTTGGAAAATCTTCCCCAGGCTCCTGGAAGCCTCCTCGGTACGCCTCCTGCGGTTTCTCCCTGCCTGGAAGTCTGACACTTGTCTGAAATTTTTTAAAGTATGAAAATGCGGTTTTTCACCCAAAATTCGACTTTGCGCCCATGACTCGCAAACTTCACCCACATTTGGGCGACTGTCCTGGGGTACCTCACAACATATTGACGCCCCCCTGGCGTGGAAGTAGGGGAAACGTGTCAATTTTCACAAAATCGTGATTTTTTCAAAATATTTCTAAGTGTCAAGGACACTTTTGGATAATCTTCCCCAGGCTCCTGGAAGCCTCCTCGGTACGCCTCCTGCGGTTTCCCCCTGCTGGAAGTCTGACACTTGTCTGAAATTTTTTAGCGCATGAAAATGCGGTTTTTCACCCAAAATTCGACTTTGCGCCCGTGACTCGCAAACTTCACCCACATTTAGGCGACTGTCCTGGGGTACCTCACAACATATTGACGCCCCCCTGGCGTGGAAGTAGGGGAAACGTGTCAATTTTCACAAAATCGTGATTTTCTGAAAATATTTCTAAGTGTCAAGGACACTTTTGGATAATCTTCCCCAGGCTCCTGGAAGCCTCCTCGGTACGCCTCCTGCGGTTTCCCCCTGCCTGGAAGTCTGACACTTGTCTGAATTTTTTAGCGCATGAAAACGCGGGTTTTTCACCCAAAATTCGACTTTGCGCCCGTGACTCGCAAACTTCACCCACATTTAGGCGACTGTCCTGGGGTACCTCACAACATATTGACGCCCCCCTGGCGTGGAAGTAGGGGAAACGTGTCAATTTTCACAAAATCGTGATTTTCTGAAAATATTTCTAAGTGTCAAGGACACTTTTGGATAATCTTCCCAGGCTCCTGGAAGCCTCCTCGGTACGCCTCCTGCGGTTTCCCCCTGCCTGGAAGTCTGACACTTGTCTGAA
>NW_027194879.1:0-49773 GCF_032444005.1 Ranitomeya imitator
AGTCCATAGGCCTACATCATGTGGCAAACCGGTGAGCATGTGGCTCTATTAGTATAGGAGATACCTGAAAACATATCACACTTTTCATCATAGTGCTTTTACCAATGCATAAAATGCATGGAGAAGTCATTTCGAATGACTGGTCCTCAGTGTTGTGAGAACGATGACTGGTTAAAATTTTTGGTGGTTTCTTGTTCAGTCCATAGGCCTACATCATGTGGCAAACCGGTGAGCATGTGGCTCTATTAGTATAGGAGATACCTGAAAACATATCACACTTTTCATCATAGTGCTTTTACCAATGCATAAAATGCATGGAGAAGTCATTTCGAATGACTGGTCCTCAGTGTTGTGAGAACGATGACTGGTTAAAATTTTTGGTGGTTTCTTGTTCAGTCCATAGGCCTACATCATGTGGCAAACCGGTGAGCATGTGGCTCTATTAGTATAGGAGATACCTGAAAACATATCACACTTTTCATCATAGTGATTTTACCAATGCATAAAATGCATGGAGAAGTCATTTCGAATGACTGGTCCTCAGTGTTGTGAGAACGATGACTGGTTAAAATTTTTGGTGGTTTCTTGTTCAGTCCATAGGCCTACATCATGTGGCAAACCGGTGAGCATGTGGCTCTATTAGTATAGGAGATACCTGAAAACATATCACACTTTTCATCATAGTGCTTTTACCAATGCATAAAATGCATGGAGAAGTCATTTCGAATGACTGGTCCTCAGAGTTGTGAGAACGATGACTGGTTAAAATTTTTGGTGGTTTCTTGTTCAGTCCATAGGCCTACATCATGTGGCAAACCGGTGAGCATGTGGCTCTATTAGTATAGGAGATACCTAAAAACATATCATACTTTTCATCATAGTGCTTTTACCAATGCATAAAATGCATGGAGAAGTCATTTCGAATGACTGGTCCTCAGTGTTGTGAGAACGATGACTGGTTAAAATTTTTGGTGGTTTCTTGTTCAGTCCATAGGCCTACATCATGTGGCAAACCGGTGAGCATGTGGCTCTATTAGTATAGGAGATACCTGAAAACATATCACACTTTTCATCATAGTGCTTTTTACCAATGCATAAAATGCATGGAGAAGTCATTTCGAATGACTGGTCCTCAGTGTTGTGAGAACGATGACTGGTTAAAATTTTTGGTGGTTTCTTGTTCAGTCCATAGGCCTACATCATGTGGCAAACCAGTGAGCATGTGGCTCTATTAGTATAGGAGATACCTGAAAACATATCACACTTTTCATCATAGTGCTTTTACCAATGCATAAAATGCATGGAGAAGTCATTTCGAATGACTGGTCCTCAGTGTTGTGAGAACGATGACTGGTTAAAATTTTTGGTGGTTTCTTGTTCAGTCCATAGGCCTACATCATGTGGCAAACCGGTGAGCATGTGGCTCTATTAGTATAGGAGATACCTGAAAACATATCACACTTTTCATCATAGTGCTTTTACCAATGCATAAAATGCATGGAGAAGTCATTTCGAATGACTGGTCCTCAGTGCTGAGAGAACGATGACTGGTTAAAATTTTTGGTGGTTTCTTGTTCAGTCCATAGGCCTACATCATGTGGCAAACCGGTGAGCATGTGGCTCTATTAGTATAGGAGATACCTGAAAACATATCACACTTTTCATCATAGTGCTTTTACCAATGCATAAAATGCATGGAGAAGTCATTTCGAATGACTGGTCCTCAGTGTTGTGAGAACGATGACTGGTTAAAATTTTTGGTGGTTTCTTGTTCAGTCCATAGGCCTACATCATGTGGCAAACCGGTGAGCATGTGGCTCTATTAGTATAGGAGATACCTGAAAACATATCACACTTTTCATCATAGTGCTTTTACCAATGCATAAAATGCATGGAGAAGTCATTTCGAATGACTGTTCCTCAGTGTTGTGAGAACGATGACTGGTTAAAATTTTTGGTGGTTTCTTGTTCAGTCCATAGGCCTACATCATGTGGCAAACCGGTGAGCATGTGGCTCTATTAGTATAGGAGATACCTGAAAACATATCACACTTTTCATCATAGTGCTTTTACCAATGCATAAAATGCATGGAGAAGTCATTTCGAATGACTGGTCCTCAGTGTTGTGAGGACGATGACTGGTTAAAATTTTTGGTGGTTTCTTGTTCAGTCCATAGGCCTACATCATGTGGCAAACCGGTGAGCATGTGGCTCTATTAGTATAGGAGATACCTGAAAACATATCACACTTTTCATCATAGTGCTTTTACCAATGCATAAAATGCATGGAGAAGTCATTTCGAATGACTGGTCCTCAGTGTTGTGAGAACGATGACTGGTTAAAATTTTTGGTGGTTTCTTGTTCAGTCCATAGGCCTACATCATGTGGCAAACCGGTGAGCATGTGGCTCTATTAGTATAGGAGATACCTGAAAACATATCACACTTTTCATCATAGTGCTTTTACCAATGCATAAAATGCATGGAGAAGTCATTTCGAATGACTGGTCCTCAGAGTTGTGAGAACGATGACTGGTTAAAATTTTTGGTGGTTTCTTGTTCAGTCCATAGGCCTACATCATGTGGCAAACCGGTGAGCATGTGGCTCTATTAGTATAGGAGATACCTAAAAACATATCATACTTTTCATCATAGTGCTTTTACCAATGCATAAAATGCATGGAGAAGTCATTTCGAATGACTGGTCCTCAGTGTTGTGAGAACGATGACTGGTTAAAATTTTTGGTGGTTTCTTGTTCAGTCCATAGGCCTACATCATGTGGCAAACCGGTGAGCATGTGGCTCTATTAGTATAGGAGATACCTGAAAACATATCACACTTTTCATCATAGTGCTTTTACCAATGCATAAAATGCATGGAGAAGTCATTTCGAATGACTGGTCCTCAGTGCTGAGAGAACGATGACTGGTTAAAATTTTTGGTGGTTTCTTGTTCAGTCCATAGGCCTACATCATGTGGCAAACCGGTGAGCATGTGGCTCTATTAGTATAGGAGATACCTGAAAACATATCACACTTTTCATCATAGTGCTTTTACCAATGCATAAAATGCATGGAGAAGTCATTTCGAATGACTGGTCCTCAGTGTTGTGAGAACGATGACTGGTTAAAATTTTTGGTGGTTTCTTGTTCAGTCCATAGGCCTACATCATGTGGCAAACCGGTGAGCATGTGGCTCTATTAGTATAGGAGATACCTGAAAACATATCACACTTTTCATCATAGTGCTTTTACCAATGCATAAAATGCATGGAGAAGTCATTTCGAATGACTGTTCCTCAGTGTTGTGAGAACGATGACTGGTTAAAATTTTTGGTGGTTTCTTGTTCAGTCCATAGGCCTACATCATGTGGCAAACCGGTGAGCATGTGGCTCTATTAGTATAGGAGATACCTGAAAACATATCACACTTTTCATCATAGTGCTTTTACCAATGCATAAAATGCATGGAGAAGTCATTTCGAATGACTGGTCCTCAGTGTTGTGAGAACGATGACTGGTTAAAATTTTTGGTGGTTTCTTGTTCAGTCCATAGGCCTACATCATGTGGCAAACCGGTGAGCATGTGGCTCTATTAGTATAGGAGATACCTGAAAACATATCACACTTTTCATCATAGTGCTTTTACCAATGCATAAAATGCATGGAGAAGTCATTTCGAATGACTGGTCCTCAGTGTTGTGAGAACGATGACTGGTTAAAATTTTTGGTGGTTTCTTGTTCAGTCCATAGGCCTACATCATGTGGCAAACCGGTGAGCATGTGGCTCTATTAGTATAGGAGATACCTGAAAACATATCACACTTTTCATCATAGTGCTTTTACCAATGCATAAAATGCATGGAGAAGTCATTTCGAATGACTGGTCCTCAGTGTTGTGAGAACGATGACTGGTTAAAATTTTTGGTGGTTTCTTGTTCAGTCCATAGGCCTACATCATGTGGCAAACCGGTGAGCATGTGGCTCTATTAGTATAGGAGATACCTGAAAACATATCACACTTTTCATCATAGTGCTTTTACCAATGCATAAAATGCATGGAGAAGTCATTTCGAATGACTGGTCCTCAGTGTTGTGAGGACGATGACTGGTTAAAATTTTTGGTGGTTTCTTGTTCAGTCCATAGGCCTACATCATGTGGCAAACCGGTGAGCATGTGGCTCTATTAGTATAGGAGATACCTGAAAACATATCACACTTTTCATCATAGTGCTTTTACCAATGCATAAAATGCATGGAGAAGTCATTTCGAAGGACTGGTCCTCAGTGTTGTGAGAACGATGACTGGTTAAAATTTTTGGTGGTTTCTTGTTCAGTCCATAGGCCTACATCATGTGGCAAACCGGTGAGCATGTGGCTCTATTAGTATAGGAGATACCTGAAAACATATCACACTTTTCATCATAGTGCTTTTACCAATGCATAAAATACATGGAGAAGTCATTTCGAATGACTGGTCCTCAGTGTTGTGAGGACGATGACTGGTTAAAATTTTTGGTGGTTTCTTGTTCAGTCCATAGGCCTACATCATGTGGCAAACCGGTGAGCATGTGGCTCTATTAGTATAGGAGATACCTGAAAACATATCACACTTTTCATCATAGTGCTTTTACCAATGCATAAAATGCATGGAGAAGTCATTTCGAATGACTGGTCCTCAGTGTTGTGAGAACGATGACTGGTTAAAATTTTTGGTGGTTTCTTGTTCAGTCCATAGGCCTACATCATGTGGCAAACCGGTGAGCATGTGGCTCTATTAGTATAGGAGATACCTGAAAACATATCACACTTTTCATCATAGTGCTTTTACCAATGCATAAAATGCATGGAGAAGTCATTTCGAATGACTGGTCCTCAGAGTTGTGAGAACGATGACTGGTTAAAATTTTTGGTGGTTTCTTGTTCAGTCCATAGGCCTACATCATGTGGCAAACCGGTGAGCATGTGGCTCTATTAGTATAGGAGATACCTAAAAACATATCATACTTTTCATCATAGTGCTTTTACCAATGCATAAAATGCATGGAGAAGTCATTTCGAATGACTGGTCCTCAGTGTTGTGAGAACGATGACTGGTTAAAATTTTTGGTGGTTTCTTGTTCAGTCCATAGGCCTACATCATGTGGCAAACCGGTGAGCATGTGGCTCTATTAGTATAGGAGATACCTGAAAACATATCACACTTTTCATCATAGTGCTTTTACCAATGCATAAAATGCATGGAGAAGTCATTTCGAATGACTGGTCCTCAGTGTTGTGAGAACGATGACTGGTTAAAATTTTTGGTGGTTTCTTGTTCAGTCCATAGGCCTACATCATGTGGCAAACCAGTGAGCATGTGGCTCTATTAGTATAGGAGATACCTGAAAACATATCACACTTTTCATCATAGTGCTTTTACCAATGCATAAAATGCATGGAGAAGTCATTTCGAATGACTGGTCTTCAGTGTTGTGAGAACGATGACTGGTTAAAATTTTTGGTGGTTTCTTGTTCAGTCCATAGGCCTACATCATGTGGCAAACCGGTGAGCATGTGGCTCTATTAGTATAGGAGATACCTGAAAACATATCACACTTTTCATCATAGTGCTTTTACCAATGCATAAAATGCATGGAGAAGTCATTTCGAATGACTGGTCCTCAGTGCTGAGAGAACGATGACTGGTTAAAATTTTTGGTGGTTTCTTGTTCAGTCCATAGGCCTACATCATGTGGCAAACCGGTGAGCATGTGGCTCTATTAGTATAGGAGATACCTGAAAACATATCACACTTTTCATCATAGTGCTTTTACCAATGCATAAAATGCATGGAGAAGTCATTTCGAATGACTGGTCCTCAGTGTTGTGAGAACGATGACTGGTTAAAATTTTTGGTGGTTTCTTGTTCAGTCCATAGGCCTACATCATGTGGCAAACCGGTGAGCATGTGGCTCTATTAGTATAGGAGATACCTGAAAACATATCACACTTTTCATCATAGTGCTTTTACCAATGCATAAAATGCATGGAGAAGTCATTTCGAATGACTGGTCCTCAGTGTTGTGAGAACGATGACTGGTTAAAATTTTTGGTGGTTTCTTGTTCAGTCCATAGGCCTACATCATGTGGCAAACCGGTGAGCATGTGGCTCTATTAGTATAGGAGATACCTGAAAACATATCACACTTTTCATCATAGTGCTTTTACCAATGCATAAAATGCATGGAGAAGTCATTTCGAATGACTGGTCCTCAGTGTTGTGAGAACGATGACTGGTTAAAATTTTTGGTGGTTTCTTGTTCAGTCCATAGGCCTACATCATGTGGCAAACCGGTGAGCATGTGGCTCTATTAGTATAGGAGATACCTGAAAACATATCACACTTTTCATCATAGTGCTTTTACCAATGCATAAAATGCATGGAGAAGTCATTTCGAATGACTGGTCCTCAGTGTTGTGAGAACGATGACTGGTTAAAATTTTTGGTGGTTTCTTGTTCAGTCCATAGGCCTACATCATGTGGCAAACCGGTGAGCATGTGGCTCTATTAGTATAGGAGATACCTGAAAACATATCACACTTTTCATCATAGTGCTTTTACCAATGCATAAAATGCATGGAGAAGTCATTTCGAATGACTGGTCCTCAGTGTTGTGAGAACGATGACTGGTTAAAATTTTTGGTGGTTTCTTGTTCAGTCCATAGGCCTACATCATGTGGCAAACCGGTGAGCATGTGGCTCTATTAGTATAGGAGATACCTGAAAACATATCACACTTTTCATCATAGTGCTTTTACCAATGCATAAAATGCATGGAGAAGTCATTTCGAATGACTGGTCCTCAGTGTTGTGAGGACGATGACTGGTTAAAATTTTTGGTGGTTTCTTGTTCAGTCCATAGGCCTACATCATGTGGCAAACCGGTGAGCATGTGGCTCTATTAGTATAGGAGATACCTGAAAACATATCACACTTTTCATCATAGTGCTTTTACCAATGCATAAAATGCATGGAGAAGTCATTTCGAAGGACTGGTCCTCAGTGTTGTGAGAACGATGACTGGTTAAAATTTTTGGTGGTTTCTTGTTCAGTCCATAGGCCTACATCATGTGGCAAACCGGTGAGCATGTGGCTCTATTAGTATAGGAGATACCTGAAAACATATCACACTTTTCATCATAGTGCTTTTACCAATGCATAAAATACATGGAGAAGTCATTTCGAATGACTGGTCCTCAGTGTTGTGAGGACGATGACTGGTTAAAATTTTTGGTGGTTTCTTGTTCAGTCCATAGGCCTACATCATGTGGCAAACCGGTGAGCATGTGGCTCTATTAGTATAGGAGATACCTGAAAACATATCACACTTTTCATCATAGTGCTTTTACCAATGCATAAAATGCATGGAGAAGTCATTTCGAATGACTGGTCCTCAGTGTTGTGAGAACGATGACTGGTTAAAATTTTTGGTGGTTTCTTGTTCAGTCCATAGGCCTACATCATGTGGCAAACCGGTGAGCATGTGGCTCTATTAGTATAGGAGATACCTGAAAACATATCACACTTTTCATCATAGTGCTTTTACCAATGCATAAAATGCATGGAGAAGTCATTTCGAATGACTGGTCCTCAGTGTTGTGAGAACGATGACTGGTTAAAATTTTTGGTGGTTTCTTGTTCAGTCCATAGGCCTACATCATGTGGCAAACCGGTGAGCAGGTGGCTCTATTAGTATAGGAGATACCTGAAAACATATCACACTTTTCATCATAGTGCTTTTACCAATGCATAAAATGCATGGAGAAGTCATTTCGAATGACTGGTCCTCAATGTTGTGAGAACGATGACTGGTTAAAGTTTTTGGTGGTTTCTTGTTCAGTCCATAGGCCTACATCATGTGGCAAACCGGTGAGCATGTGGCTCTATTAGTATAGGAGATACCTGAAAACATATCACACTTTTCATCATAGTGCTTTTACCAATGCATAAAATGCATGGAGAAGTCATTTCGAATGACTGGTCCTCAGTGTTGTGAGAACGATGACTGGTTAAAATTTTTGGTGGTTTCTTGTTCAGTCCATAGGCCTACATCATGTGGCAAACCGGTGAGCATGTGGCTCTATTAGTATAGGAGATACCTGAAAACATATCACACTTTTCATCATAGTGCTTTTACCAATGCATAAAATGCATGGAGAAGTCATTTCGAATGACTGGTCCTCAGTGCTGAGAGAACGATGACTGGTTAAAATTTTTGGTGGTTTCTTGTTCAGTCCATAGGCCTACATCATGTGGCAAACCGGTGAGCATGTGGCTCTATTAGTGTAGGAGATACCTGAAAACATATCACACTTTTCATCATAGTGCTTTTACCAATGCATAAAATGCATGGAGAAGTCATTTCGAATGACTGGTCCTCAGTGTTGTGAGAACGATGACTGGTTAAAATTTTTGGTGGTTTCTTGTTCAGTCCATAGGCCTACATCATGTGGCAAACCGGTGAGCATGTGGCTCTATTAGTATAGGAGATACCTGAAAACATATCACACTTTTCATCATAGTGCTTTTACCAATGCATAAAATGCATGGAGAAGTCATTTCGAATGACTGGTCCTCAGTGTTGTGAGAACGATGACTGGTTAAAATTTTTGGTGGTTTCTTGTTCAGTCCATAGGCCTACATCATGTGGCAAACCGGTGAGCATGTGGCTCTATTAGTATAGGAGATACCTGAAAACATATCACACTTTTCATCATAGTGCTTTTACCAATGCATAAAATGCATGGAGAAGTCATTTCGAATGACTGGTCCTCAGTGTTGTGAGAACGATGACTGGTTAAAATTTTTGGTGGTTTCTTGTTCAGTCCATAGGCCTACATCATGTGGCAAACCGGTGAGCATGTGGCTCTATTAGTATAGGAGATACCTGAAAACATATCACACTTTTCATCATAGTGCTTTTACCAATGTATAAAATGCATGGAGAAGTCATTTCGAATGAATGGTCCTCAGTGTTGTGAGAACGATGACTGGTTAAAATTTTTGGTGGTTTCTTGTTCAGTCCATAGGCCTACATCATGTGGCAAACCGGTGAGCATGTGGCTCTATTAGTATAGGAGATACCTGAAAACATATCACACTTTTCATCATAGTGCTTTTACCAATGCATAAAATGCATGGAGAAGTCATTTCGAATGACTGGTCCTCAGTGTTGTGAGAACGATGACTGGTTAAAATTTTTGGTGGTTTCTTGTTCAGTCCATAGGCCTACATCATGTGGCAAACCGGTGAGCATGTGGCTCTATTAGTATAGGAGATACCTGAAAACATATCACACTTTTCATCATAGTGCTTTTACCAATGCATAAAATGCATGGAGAAGTCATTTCGAATGACTGGTCCTCAGTGTTGTGAGAACGATGACTGGTTAAAATTTTTGGTGGTTTCTTGTTCAGTCCATAGGCCTACATCATGTGGCAAACCGGTGAGCATGTGGCTCTATTAGTATAGGAGATACCTGAAAACATATCACACTTTTCATCATAGTGCTTTTACCAATGCATAAAATGCATGGAGAAGTCATTTCGAATGACTGGTCCTCAGTGTTGTGAGAACGATGACTGGTTAAAATTTTTGGTGGTTTCTTGTTCAGTCCATAGGCCTACATCATGTGGCAAACCGGTGAGCATGTGGCTCTATTAGTATAGGAGATACCTGAAAACATATCACACTTTTCATCATAGTGCTTTTACCAATGCATAAAATACATGGAGAAGTCATTTCGAATGACTGGTCCTCAGTGTTGTGAGGACGATGACTGGTTAAAATTTTTGGTGGTTTCTTGTTCAGTCCATAGGCCTACATCATGTGGCAAACCGGTGAGCATGTGGCTCTATTAGTATAGGAGATACCTGAAAACATATCACACTTTTCATCATAGTGCTTTTACCAATGCATAAAATGCATGGAGAAGTCATTTCGAATGACTGGTCCTCAGTGTTGTGAGAACGATGACTGGTTAAAATTTTTGGTGGTTTCTTGTTCAGTCCATAGGCCTACATCATGTGGCAAACCGGTGAGCATGTGGCTCTATTAGTATAGGAGATACCTGAAAACATATCACACTTTTCATCATAGTGCTTTTACCAATGCATAAAATGCATGGAGAAGTCATTTCGAATGACTGGTCCTCAGTGTTGTGAGAACGATGACTGGTTAAAATTTTTGGTGGTTTCTTGTTCAGTCCATAGGCCTACATCATGTGGCAAACCGGTGAGCATGTGGCTCTATTAGTATAGGAGATACCTGAAAACATATCACACTTTTCATCATAGTGCTTTTACCAATGTATAAAATGCATGGAGAAGTCATTTCGAATGACTGGTCCTCAGTGTTGTGAGAACGATGACTGGTTAAAATTTTTGGTGGTTTCTTGTTCAGTCCATAGGCCTACATCATGTGGCAAACCGGTGAGCATGTGGCTCTATTAGTATAGGAGATACCTGAAAACATATCACACTTTTCATCATAGTGCTTTTACCAATGCATAAAATGCATGGAGAAGTCATTTCGAATGACTGGTCCTCAGTGTTGTGAGAACGATGACTGGTTAAAATTTTTGGTGGTTTCTTGTTCAGTCCATAGGCCTACATCATGTGGCAAACCGGTGAGCAGGTGGCTCTATTAGTATAGGAGATACCTGAAAACATATCACACTTTTCATCATAGTGCTTTTACCAATGCATAAAATGCATGGAGAAGTCATTTCGAATGACTGGTCCTCAATGTTGTGAGAACGATGACTGGTTAAAGTTTTTGGTGGTTTCTTGTTCAGTCCATAGGCCTACATCATGTGGCAAACCGGTGAGCATGTGGCTCTATTAGTATAGGAGATACCTGAAAACATATCACACTTTTCATCATAGTGCTTTTACCAATGCATAAAATGCATGGAGAAGTCATTTCGAATGACTGGTCCTCAGTGTTGTGAGAACGATGACTGGTTAAAATTTTTGGTGGTTTCTTGTTCAGTCCATAGGCCTACATCATGTGGCAAACCGGTGAGCATGTGGCTCTATTAGTATAGGAGATACCTGAAAACATATCACACTTTTCATCATAGTGCTTTTACCAATGCATACAATGCATGGAGAAGTCATTTCGAATGACTGGTCCTCAGTGTTGTGAGAACGATGACTGGTTAAAATTTTTGGTGGTTTCTTGTTCAGTCCATAGGCCTACATCATGTGGCAAACCGGTGAGCATGTGGCTCTATTAATATAGGAGATACCTGAAAACATATCACACTTTTCATCATAGTGCTTTTACCAATGCATAAAATGCATGGAGAAGTCATTTCGAATGACTGGTCCTCAGTGTTGTGAGAACGATGACTGGTTAAAATTTTTGGTGGCTTCTTGTTCAGTCCATAGGCCTACATCATGTGGCAAACCGGTGAGCATGTGGCTCTATTAGTATAGGAGATACCTGAAAACATATCATACTTTTCATCATAGTGCTTTTACCAATGCATAAAATGCATGGAGAAAGTCATTTCGAATGACTGGTCCTCAGTGTTGTGAGAACGATGACTGGTTAAAATTTTTGGTGGTTTCTTGTTCAGTCCATAGGCCTACATCATGTGGCAAACCGGTGAGCATGTGGCTCTATTAGTATAGGAGATACCTGAAAACATATCACACTTTTCATCATAGTGCTTTTACCAATGCATAAAATGCATGGAGAAGTCATTTCGAATGACTGGTCCTCAGTGTTGTGAGAACGATGACTGGTTAAAATTTTTGGTAGCTTCTTGTTCAGTCCATAGGCCTACATCATGTGGCAAACCGGTGAGCATGTGGCTCTATTAGTATAGGAGATACCTGAAAACATATCACACTTTTCATCATAGTGCTTTTACCAATGCATAAAATGCATGGAGAAGTCATTTCGAATGACTGGTCCTCAGTGTTGTGAGAACGATGACTGGTTAAAATTTTTGGTGGTTTCTTGTTCAGTCCATAGGCCTACATCATGTGGCAAACCGGTGAGCATGTGGCTCTATTAGTATAGGAGATACCTGAAAACATATCACACTTTTCATCATAGTGCTTTTACCAATGCATAAAATGCATGGAGAAGTCATTTCGAATGACTGGTCCTCAGTGTTGTGAGAACGATGACTGGTTAAAATTTTTGGTGGTTTCTTGTTCAGTCCATAGGCCTACATCATGTGGCAAACCGGTGAGCATGTGGCTCTATTAGTATAGGAGATACCTGAAAACATATCACACTTTTCATCATAGTGCTTTTACCAATGCATAAAATGCATGGAGAAGTCATTTCGAATGACTGGTCCTCAGTGTTGTGAGAACGATGACTGGTTAAAATTTTTGGTGGTTTCTTGTTCAGTCCATAGGCCTACATCATGTGGCAAAAAGGTGAGCATGTGGCTCTATTAGTATAGGAGATACCTGAAAACATATCATACTTTTCATCATAGTGCTTTTACCAATGCATAAAATGCATGGAGAAGTCATTTCGAATGACTGGTCCTCAGTGTTGTGAGAACGATGACTGGTTAAAATTTTTGGTGGTTTCTTGTTCAGTCCATAGGCCTACATCATGTGGCAAACCGGTGAGCATGTGGCTCTATTAGTATAGGAGATACCTGAAAACATATCACACTTTTCATCATAGTGCTTTTACCAATGCATAAAATGCATGGAGAAGTCATTTCGAATGACTGGTCCTCAGAGTTGTGAGAACGATGACTGGTTAAAATTTTTGGTGGTTTCTTGTTCAGTCCATAGGCCTACATCATGTGGCAAACCGGTGAGCATGTGGCTCTATTAGTATAGGAGATACCTAAAAACATATCATACTTTTCATCATAGTGCTTTTACCAATGCATAAAATGCATGGAGAAGTCATTTCGAATGACTGGTCCTCAGTGTTGTGAGAACGATGACTGGTTAAAATTTTTGGTGGTTTCTTGTTCAGTCCATAGGCCTACATCATGTGGCAAACCGGTGAGCATGTGGCTCTATTAGTATAGGAGATACCTGAAAACATATCACACTTTTCATCATAGTGCTTTTACCAATGCATAAAATGCATGGAGAAGTCATTTCGAATGACTGGTCCTCAGTGTTGTGAGAACGATGACTGGTTAAAATTTTTGGTGGTTTCTTGTTCAGTCCATAGGCCTACATCATGTGGCAAACCAGTGAGCATGTGGCTCTATTAGTATAGGAGATACCTGAAAACATATCACACTTTTCATCATAGTGCTTTTACCAATGCATAAAATGCATGGAGAAGTCATTTCGAATGACTGGTCCTCAGTGTTGTGAGAACGATGACTGGTTAAAATTTTTGGTGGTTTCTTGTTCAGTCCATAGGCCTACATCATGTGGCAAACCGGTGAGCATGTGGCTCTATTAGTATAGGAGATACCTGAAAACATATCACACTTTTCATCATAGTGCTTTTACCAATGCATAAAATGCATGGAGAAGTCATTTCGAATGACTGGTCCTCAGTGCTGAGAGAACGATGACTGGTTAAAATTTTTGGTGGTTTCTTGTTCAGTCCATAGGCCTACATCATGTGGCAAACCGGTGAGCATGTGGCTCTATTAGTATAGGAGATACCTGAAAACATATCACACTTTTCATCATAGTGCTTTTACCAATGCATAAAATGCATGGAGAAGTCATTTCGAATGACTGGTCCTCAGTGTTGTGAGAACGATGACTGGTTAAAATTTTTGGTGGTTTCTTGTTCAGTCCATAGGCCTACATCATGTGGCAAACCGGTGAGCATGTGGCTCTATTAGTATAGGAGATACCTGAAAACATATCACACTTTTCATCATAGTGCTTTTACCAATGCATAAAATGCATGGAGAAGTCATTTCGAATGACTGGTCCTCAGTGTTGTGAGAACGATGACTGGTTAAAATTTTTGGTGGTTTCTTGTTCAGTCCATAGGCCTACATCATGTGGCAAACCGGTGAGCATGTGGCTCTATTAGTATAGGAGATACCTGAAAACATATCACACTTTTCATCATAGTGCTTTTACCAATGCATAAAATGCATGGAGAAGTCATTTCGAATGACTGGTCCTCAGTGTTGTGAGAACGATGACTGGTTAAAATTTTTGGTGGTTTCTTGTTCAGTCCATAGGCCTACATCATGTGGCAAACCGGTGAGCATGTGGCTCTATTAGTATAGGAGATACCTGAAAACATATCACACTTTTCATCATAGTGCTTTTACCAATGCATAAAATGCATGGAGAAGTCATTTCGAATGACTGGTCCTCAGTGTTGTGAGAACGATGACTGGTTAAAATTTTTGGTGGTTTCTTGTTCAGTCCATAGGCCTACATCATGTGGCAAACCGGTGAGCATGTGGCTCTATTAGTATAGGAGATACCTGAAAACATATCACACTTTTCATCATAGTGCTTTTACCAATGCATAAAATGCATGGAGAAGTCATTTCGAATGACTGGTCCTCAGTGTTGTGAGAACGATGACTGGTTAAAATTTTTGGTGGTTTCTTGTTCAGTCCATAGGCCTACATCATGTGGCAAACCGGTGAGCATGTGGCTCTATTAGTATAGGAGATACCTGAAAACATATCACACTTTTCATCATAGTGCTTTTACCAATGCATAAAATGCATGGAGAAGTCATTTCGAATGACTGGTCCTCAGTGTTGTGAGAACGATGACTGGTTAAAATTTTTGGTGGTTTCTTGTTCAGTCCATAGGCCTACATCATGTGGCAAACCGGTGAGCATGTGGCTCTATTAGTATAGGAGATACCTGAAAACATATCACACTTTTCATCATAGTGCTTTTACCAATGCATAAAATGCATGGAGAAGTCATTTCGAATGACTGGTCCTCAGTGTTGTGAGAACGATGACTGGTTAAAATTTTTGGTGGTTTCTTGTTCAGTCCATAGGCCTACATCATGTGGCAAACCGGTGAGCATGTGGCTCTATTAGTATAGGAGATACCTGAAAACATATCACACTTTTCATCATAGTGCTTTTACCAATGCATAAAATGCATGGAGAAGTCATTTCGAATGACTGGTCCTCAGTGTTGTGAGAACGATGACTGGTTAAAATTTTTGGTGGTTTCTTGTTCAGTCCATAGGCCTACATCATGTGGCAAACCGGTGAGCATGTGGCTCTATTAGTATAGGAGATACCTGAAAACATATCACACTTTTCATCATAGTGCTTTTACCAATGCATAAAATGCATGGAGAAGTCATTTCGAATGACTGGTCCTCAGTGTTGTGAGAACGATGACTGGTTAAAATTTTTGGTGGTTTCTTGTTCAGTCCATAGGCCTACATCATGTGGCAAACCGGTGAGCATGTGGCTCTATTAGTATAGGAGATACCTGAAAACATATCACACTTTTCATCATAGTGCTTTTACCAATGCATAAAATGCATGGAGAAGTCATTTCGAATGACTGGTCCTCAGTGTTGTGAGAACGATGACTGGTTAAAATTTTTGGTGGTTTCTTGTTCAGTCCATAGGCCTACATCATGTGGCAAACCGGTGAGCATGTGGCTCTATTAGTATAGGAGATACCTGAAAACATATCACACTTTTCATCATAGTGCTTTTACCAATGCATAAAATGCATGGAGAAGTCATTTCGAATGACTGGTCCTCAGTGTTGTGAGAACGATGACTGGTTAAAATTTTTGGTGGTTTCTTGTTCAGTCCATAGGCCTACATCATGTGGCAAACCGGTGAGCATGTGGCTCTATTAGCATAGGAGATACCTGAAAACATATCACACTTTTCATCATAGTGCTTTTACCAATGCATAAAATGCATGGAGAAGTCATTTCGAATGACTGGTCCTCAGTGTTGTGAGGACGATGACTGGTTAAAATTTTTGGTGGTTTCTTGTTCAGTCCATAGGCCTACATCATGTGGCAAACCGGTGAGCATGTGGCTCTATTAGTATAGGAGATACCTGAAAACATATCACACTTTTCATCATAGTGCTTTTACCAATGCATAAAATGCATGGAGAAGTCATTTCGAAGGACTGGTCCTCAGTGTTGTGAGAACGATGACTGGTTAAAATTTTTGGTGGTTTCTTGTTCAGTCCATAGGCCTACATCATGTGGCAAACCGGTGAGCATGTGGCTCTATTAGTATAGGAGATACCTGAAAACATATCACACTTTTCATCATAGTGCTTTTACCAATGCATAAAATACATGGAGAAGTCATTTCGAATGACTGGTCCTCAGTGTTGTGAGGACGATGACTGGTTAAAATTTTTGGTGGTTTCTTGTTCAGTCCATAGGCCTACATCATGTGGCAAACCGGTGAGCATGTGGCTCTATTAGTATAGGAGATACCTGAAAACATATCACACTTTTCATCATAGTGCTTTTACCAATGCATAAAATGCATGGAGAAGTCATTTCGAATGACTGGTCCTCAGTGTTGTGAGAACGATGACTGGTTAAAATTTTTGGTGGTTTCTTGTTCAGTCCATAGGCCTACATCATGTGGCAAACCGGTGAGCATGTGGCTCTATTAGTATAGGAGATACCTGAAAACATATCACACTTTTCATCATAGTGCTTTTACCAATGCATAAAATGCATGGAGAAGTCATTTCGAATGACTGGTCCTCAGTGTTGTGAGAACGATGACTGGTTAAAATTTTTGGTGGTTTCTTGTTCAGTCCATAGGCCTACATCATGTGGCAAACCGGTGAGCATGTGGCTCTATTAGTATAGGAAATACCTGAAAACATATCACACTTTTCATCATAGTGCTTTTACCAATGTATAAAATGCATGGAGAAGTCATTTCGAATGACTGGTCCTCAGTGTTGTGAGAACGATGACTGGTTAAAATTTTTGGTGGTTTCTTGTTCAGTCCATAGGCCTACATCATGTGGCAAACCGGTGAGCATGTGGCTCTATTAGTATAGGAGATACCTGAAAACATATCACACTTTTCATCATAGTGCTTTTACCAATGCATAAAATGCATGGAGAAGTCATTTCGAATGACTGGTCCTCAATGTTGTGAGAACGATGACTGGTTAAAATTTTTGGTGGTTTCTTGTTCAGTCCATAGGCCTACATCATGTGGCAAACCGGTGAGCATGTGGCTCTATTAGTATAGGAGATACCTGAAAACATATCACACTTTTCATCATAGTGCTTTTACCAATGCATAAAATGCATGGAGAAGTCATTTCGAATGACTGGTCCTCAGTGTTGTGAGAACGATGACTGGTTAAAATTTTTGGTGGTTTCTTGTTCAGTCCATAGGCCTACATCATGTGGCAAACCGGTGAGCATGTGGCTCTATTAGTATAGGAGATACCTGAAAACATATCACACTTTTCATCATAGTGCTTTAACCAATGCATACAATGCATGGAGAAGTCATTTCGAATGACTGGTCCTCAGTGTTGTGAGAACGATGACTGGTTAAAATTTTTGGTGGTTTCTTGTTCAGTCCATAGGCCTACATCATGTGGCAAACCGGTGAGCATGTGGCTCTATTAATATAGGAGATACCTGAAAACATATCACACTTTTCATCATAGTGCTTTTACCAATGCATAAAATGCATGGAGAAGTCATTTCGAATGACTGGTCCTCAGTGTTGTGAGAACGATGACTGGTTAAAATTTTTGGTGGCTTCTTGTTCAGTCCATAGGCCTACATCATGTGGCAAACCGGTGAGCATGTGGCTCTATTAGTATAGGAGATACCTGAAAACATCACACTTTTCATCATAGTGCTTTTACCAATGCATAAAATGCATGGAGAAGTCATTTCGAATGACTGGTCCTCAGTGTTGTGAGAACGATGACTGGTTAAAATTTTTGGTGGTTTCTTGTTCAGTCCATAGGCCTACATCATGTGGCAAACCGGTGAGCATGTGGCTCTATTAGTATAGGAGATACCTGAAAACATATCACACTTTTCATTATAGTGCTTTTACCAATGCATAAAATGCATGGAGAAGTCATTTCGAATGACTGGTCCTCAGTGTTGTGAGAACGATGACTGGTTAAAATTTTTGGTGGCTTCTTGTTCAGTCCATAGGCCTACATCATGTGGCAAACCGGTGAGCATGTGGCTCTATTAGTATAGGAGATACCTGAAAACATATCACACTTTTCATTATAGTGCTTTTACCAATGCATAAAATGCATGGAGAAGTCATTTCGAATGACTGGTCCTCAGTGTTGTGAGAACGATGACTGGTTAAAATTTTTGTTGGTTTCTTGTTCAGTCCATAGGCCTACATCATGTGGCAAACCGGTGAGCATGTGGCTCTATTAATATAGGAGATACCTGAAAACATATCACACTTTTCATCATAGTGCTTTTACCAATGCATAAAATGCATGGAGAAGTCATTTCGAATGACTGGTCCTCAGTGTTGTGAGAACGATGACTGGTTAAAATTTTTGGTGGCTTCTTGTTCAGTCCATAGGCCTACATCATGTGGCAAACCGGTGAGCATGTGGCTCTATTAGTATAGGAGATACCTGAAAACATCACACTTTTCATCATAGTGCTTTTACCAATGCATAAAATGCATGGAGAAGTCATTTCGAATGACTGGTCCTCAGTGTTGTGAGAACGATGACTGGTTAAAATTTTTGGTGGTTTCTTGTTCAGTCCATAGGCCTACATCATGTGGCAAACCGGTGAGCATGTGGCTCTATTAGTATAGGAGATACCTGAAAACATATCACACTTTTCATTATAGTGCTTTTACCAATGCATAAAATGCATGGAGAAGTCATTTCGAATGACTGGTCCTCAGTGTTGTGAGAACGATGACTGGTTAAAATTTTTGGTGGCTTCTTGTTCAGTCCATAGGCCTACATCATGTGGCAAACCGGTGAGCATGTGGCTCTATTAGTATAGGAGATACCTGAAAACATATCACACTTTTCATTATAGTGCTTTTACCAATGCATAAAATGCATGGAGAAGTCATTTCGAATGACTGGTCCTCAGTGTTGTGAGAACGATGACTGGTTAAAATTTTTGTTGGTTTCTTGTTCAGTCCATAGGCCTACATCATGTGGCAAACCGGTGAGCATGTGGCTCTATTAGTATAGGAGATACCTGAAAACATATCACACTTTTCATCATAGTGCTTTTACCAATGCATAAAATGCATGGAGAAGTCATTTCGAATGACTGGTCCTCAGTGTTGTGAGAACGATGACTGGTTAAAATTTTTGGTGGTTTCTTGTTCAGTCCATAGGCCTACATCATGTGGCAAAATGGTGAGCATGTGGCTCTATTAGTATAGGAGATACCTGAAAACATATCATACTTTTCATCATAGTGCTTTTACCAATGCATAAAATGCATGGAGAAGTCATTTCGAATGACTGGTCCTCAGTGTTGTGAGAACGATGACTGGTTAAAATTTTTGGTGGTTTCTTGTTCAGTCCATAGGCCTACATCATGTGGCAAACCGGTGAGCATGTGGCTCTATTAGTATAGGAGATACCTGAAAACATATCACACTTTTCATCATAGTGCTTTTACCAATGCATAAAATGCATGGAGAAGTCATTTCGAATGACTGGTCCTCAGAGTTGTGAGAACGATGACTGGTTAAAATTTTTGGTGGTTTCTTGTTCAGTCCATAGGCCTACATCATGTGGCAAACCGGTGAGCATGTGGCTCTATTAGTATAGGAGATACCTAAAAACATATCATACTTTTCATCATAGTGCTTTTACCAATGCATAAAATGCATGGAGAAGTCATTTCGAATGACTGGTCCTCAGTGTTGTGAGAACGATGACTGGTTAAAATTTTTGGTGGTTTCTTGTTCAGTCCATAGGCCTACATCATGTGGCAAACCGGTGAGCATGTGGCTCTATTAGTATAGGAGATACCTGAAAACATATCACACTTTTCATCATAGTGCTTTTACCAATGCATAAAATGCATGGAGAAGTCATTTCGAATGACTGGTCCTCAGTGTTGTGAGAACGATGACTGGTTAAAATTTTTGGTGGTTTCTTGTTCAGTCCATAGGCCTACATCATGTGGCAAACCAGTGAGCATGTGGCTCTATTAGTATAGGAGATACCTGAAAACATATCACACTTTTCATCATAGTGCTTTTACCAATGCATAAAATGCATGGAGAAGTCATTTCGAATGACTGGTCCTCAGTGTTGTGAGAACGATGACTGGTTAAAATTTTTGGTGGTTTCTTGTTCAGTCCATAGGCCTACATCATGTGGCAAACCGGTGAGCATGTGGCTCTATTAGTATAGGAGATACCTGAAAACATATCACACTTTTCATCATAGTGCTTTTACCAATGCATAAAATGCATGGAGAAGTCATTTCGAATGACTGGTCCTCAGTGCTGTGAGAACGATGACTGGTTAAAATTTTTGGTGGTTTCTTGTTCAGTCCATAGGCCTACATCATGTGGCAAACCGGTGAGCATGTGGCTCTATTAGTATAGGAGATACCTGAAAACATATCACACTTTTCATCATAGTGCTTTTACCAATGCATAAAATGCATGGAGAAGTCATTTCGAATGACTGGTCCTTAGTGTTGTGAGAACGATGACTGGTTAAAATTTTTGGTGGTTTCTTGTTCAGTCCATAGGCCTACATCATGTGGCAAACCGGTGAGCATGTGGCTCTATTAGTATAGGAGATACCTGAAAACATATCACACTTTTCATCATAGTGCTTTTACCAATGCATAAAATGCATGGAGAAGTCATTTCGAATGACTGGTCCTCAGTGTTGTGAGAACGATGACTGGTTAAAATTTTTGGTGGTTTCTTGTTCAGTCCATAGGCCTACATCATGTGGCAAACCGGTGAGCATGTGGCTCTATTAGTATAGGAGATACCTGAAAACATATCACACTTTTCATCATAGTGCTTTTACCAATGCAAACCACCGAAAATTTTAACCAGTCATCGTTCTCACAACACTGAGGACCAGTCATTCGAAATGACTTCTCCATGCATTTTATGCATTGGTAAAAGCACTATGATGAAAAGTATGATATGTTTTCAGGTATCTCCTATACTAATAGAGCCACATGCTCACCATTTTGCCACATGATGTAGGCCTATGGACTGAACAAGAAACCACCAAAAATTTTAACCAGTCATCGTTCTCACAACACTGAGGACCAGTCATTCGAAATGACTTCTCCATGCATTTTATGCATTGGTAAAAGCACTATGATGAAAAGTGTGATATGTTTTCAGGTATCTCCTATACTAATAGAGCCACATGCTCACCGGTTTGCCACATGATGTAGGCCTATGGACTGAACAAGAAACCAACAAAAATTTTAACCAGTCATCGTTCTCACAACACTGAGGACCAGTCATTCGAAATGACTTCTCCATGCATTTTATGCATTGGTAAAAGCACTATAATGAAAAGTGTGATATGTTTTCAGGTATCTCCTATACTAATAGAGCCACATGCTCACCGGTTTGCCACATGATGTAGGCCTATGGACTGAACAAGAAGCCACCAAAAATTTTAACCAGTCATCGTTCTCACAACACTGAGGACCAGTCATTCGAAATGACTTCTCCATGCATTTTATGCATTGGTAAAAGCACTATAATGAAAAGTGTGATATGTTTTCAGGTATCTCCTATACTAATAGAGCCACATGCTCACCGGTTTGCCACATGATGTAGGCCTATGGACTGAACAAGAAACCACCAAAAATTTTAACCAGTCATCGTTCTCACAACACTGAGGACCAGTCATTCGAAATGACTTCTCCATGCATTTTATGCATTGGTAAAAGCACTATGATGAAAAGTGTGATGTTTTCAGGTATCTCCTATACTAATAGAGCCACATGCTCACCGGTTTGCCACATGATGTAGGCCTATGGACTGAACAAGAAGCCACCAAAAATTTTAACCAGTCATCGTTCTCACAACACTGAGGACCAGTCATTCGAAATGACTTCTCCATGCATTTTATGCATTGGTAAAAGCACTATGATGAAAAGTGTGATATGTTTTCAGGTATCTCCTATATTAATAGAGCCACATGCTCACCGGTTTGCCACATGATGTAGGCCTATGGACTGAACAAGAAACCACCAAAAATTTTAACCAGTCATCGTTCTCACAACACTGAGGACCAGTCATTCGAAATGACTTCTCCATGCATTGTATGCATTGGTTAAAGCACTATGATGAAAAGTGTGATATGTTTTCAGGTATCTCCTATACTAATAGAGCCACATGCTCACCGGTTTGCCACATGATGTAGGCCTATGGACTGAACAAGAAACCACCAAAAATTTTAACCAGTCATCGTTCTCACAACACTGAGGACCAGTCATTCGAAATGACTTCTCCATGCATTTTATGCATTGGTAAAAGCACTATGATGAAAAGTGTGATATGTTTTCAGGTATCTCCTATACTAATAGAGCCACATGCTCACCGGTTTGCCACATGATGTAGGCCTATGGACTGAACAAGAAACCACCAAAAATTTTAACCAGTCATCGTTCTCACAACATTGAGGACCAGTCATTCGAAATGACTTCTCCATGCATTTTATGTATTGGTAAAAGCACTATGATGAAAAGTGTGATATGTTTTCAGGTATCTCCTATACTAATAGAGCCACATGCTCACCGGTTTGCCACATGATGTAGGCCTATGGACTGAACAAGAAACCACCAAAAATTTTAACCAGTCATCGTTCTCACAACACTGAGGACCAGTCATTCGAAATGACTTCTCCATGCATTTTATGCATTGGTAAAAGCACTATGATGAAAAGTGTGATATGTTTTCAGGTATCTCCTATACTAATAGAGCCACATGCTCACCGGTTTGCCACATGATGTAGGCCTATGGACTGAACAAGAAACCACCAAAAATTTTAACCAGTCATCGTTCTCACAACACTGAGGACCAGTCATTCGAAATGACTTCTCCATGCATTTTATACATTGGTAAAAGCACTATGATGAAAAGTGTGATATGTTTTCAGGTATTTCCTATACTAATAGAGCCACATGCTCACCGGTTTGCCACATGATGTAGGCCTATGGACTGAACAAGAAACCACCAAAAATTTTAACCAGTCATCGTTCTCACAACACTGAGGACCAGTCATTCGAAATGACTTCTCCATGCATTTTATGCATTGGTAAAAGCACTATGATGAAAAGTGTGATATGTTTTCAGGTATCTCCTATACTAATAGAGCCACATGCTCACCGGTTTGCCACATGATGTAGGCCTATGGACTGAACAAGAAACCACCAAAAATTTTAACCAGTCATCGTTCTCACAACACTGAGGACCAGTCATTCGAAATGACTTCTCCATGCATTTTATGCATTGGTAAAAGCACTATGATGAAAAGTGTGATATGTTTTCAGGTATCTCCTATACTAATAGAGCCACATGCTCACCGGTTTGCCACATGATGTAGGCCTATGGACTGAACAAGAAACCACCAAAAATTTTAACCAGTCATCGTTCTCACAACACTGAGGACCAGTCATTCGAAATGACTTCTCCATGCATTTTATGCATTGGTAAAAGCACTATGATGAAAAGTGTGATATGTTTTCAGGTATCTCCTATACTAATAGAGCCACATGCTCACCGGTTTGCCACATGATGTAGGCCTATGGACTGAACAAGAAACCACCAAAAATTTTAACCAGTCATCGTTCTCACAACACTGAGGACCAGTCATTCGAAATGACTTCTCCATGCATTTTATGCATTGGTAAAAGCACTATGATGAAAAGTGTGATATGTTTTCAGGTATCTCCTATACTAATAGAGCCACATGCTCACCGGTTTGCCACATGATGTAGGCCTATGGACTGAACAAGAAACCACCAAAAATTTTAACCAGTCATCGTTCTCACAACACTAAGGACCAGTCATTCGAAATGACTTCTCCATGCATTTTATGCATTGGTAAAAGCACTATGATGAAAAGTGTGATATGTTTTCAGGTATCTCCTATACTAATAGAGCCACATGCTCACCGGTTTGCCACATGATGTAGGCCTATGGACTGAACAAGAAACCACCAAAAATTTTAACCAGTCATCGTTCTCACAACACTGAGGACCAGTCATTCGAAATGACTTCTCCATGCATTTTATGCATTGGTAAAAGCACTATGATGAAAAGTGTGATATGTTTTCAGGTATCTCCTATACTAATAGAGCCACATGCTCACCGGTTTGCCACATGATGTAGGCCTATGGACTGAACAAGAAACCACCAAAAATTTTAACCAGTCATCGTTCTCACAACACTAAGGACCAGTCATTCGAAATGACTTCTCCATGCATTTTATGCATTGGTAAAAGCACTATGATGAAAAGTGTGATATGTTTTCAGGTATCTCCTATACTAATAGAGCCACATGCTCACCGGTTTGCCACATGATGTAGGCCTATGGACTGAACAAGAAACCACCAAAAATTTTAACCAGTCATCGTTCTCACAGCACTGAGGACCAGTCATTCGAAATGACTTCTCCATGCATTTTATGCATTGGTAAAAGCACTATGATGAAAAGTGTGATATGTTTTCAGGTATCTCCTATACTAATAGAGCCACATGCTCACCGGTTTGCCACATGATGTAGGCCTATGGACTGAACAAGAAACCACCAAAAATTTTAACCAGTCATCGTTCTCACAACACTGAGGACCAGTCATTCGAAATGACTTCTCCATGCATTTTATGCATTGGTAAAAGCACTATGATGAAAAGTGTGATATGTTTTCAGGTATCTCCTATACTAATAGAGCCACATGCTCACTGGTTTGCCACATGATGTAGGCCTATGGACTGAACAAGAAACCACCAAAAATTTTAACCAGTCATCGTTCTCACAACACTGAGGACCAGTCATTCGAAATGACTTCTCCATGCATTTTATGCATTGGTAAAAGCACTATGATGAAAAGTGTGATATGTTTTCAGGTATCTCCTATACTAATAGAGCCACATGCTCACCGGTTTGCCACATGATGTAGGCCTATGGACTGAACAAGAAACCACCAAAAATTTTAACCAGTCATCGTTCTCACAACACTGAGGACCAGTCATTCGAAATGACTTCTCCATGCATTTTATGCATTGGTAAAAGCACTATGATGAAAAGTATGATATGTTTTTAGGTATCTCCTATACTAATAGAGCCACATGCTCACCGGTTTGCCACATGATGTAGGCCTATGGACTGAACAAGAAACCACCAAAAATTTTAACCAGTCATCGTTCTCACAACTCTGAGGACCAGTCATTCGAAATGACTTCTCCATGCATTTTATGCATTGGTAAAAGCACTATGATGAAAAGTGTGATATGTTTTCAGGTATCTCCTATACTAATAGAGCCACATGCTCACCGGTTTGCCACATGATGTAGGCCTATGGACTGAACAAGAAACCACCAAAAATTTTAACCAGTCATCGTTCTCACAACACTGAGGACCAGTCATTCGAAATGACTTCTCCATGCATTTTATGCATTGGTAAAAGCACTATGATGAAAAGTATGATATGTTTTCAGGTATCTCCTATACTAATAGAGCCACATGCTCACCATTTTGCCACATGATGTAGGCCTATGGACTGAACAAGAAACCACCAAAAATTTTAACCAGTCATCGTTCTCACAACACTGAGGACCAGTCATTCGAAATGACTTCTCCATGCATTTTATGCATTGGTAAAAGCACTATGATGAAAAGTGTGATATGTTTTCAGGTATCTCCTATACTAATAGAGCCACATGCTCACCGGTTTGCCACATGATGTAGGCCTATGGACTGAACAAGAAACCAACAAAAATTTTAACCAGTCATCGTTCTCACAACACTGAGGACCAGTCATTCGAAATGACTTCTCCATGCATTTTATGCATTGGTAAAAGCACTATAATGAAAAGTGTGATATGTTTTCAGGTATCTCCTATACTAATAGAGCCACATGCTCACCGGTTTGCCACATGATGTAGGCCTATGGACTGAACAAGAAGCCACCAAAAATTTTAACCAGTCATCGTTCTCACAACACTGAGGACCAGTCATTCGAAATGACTTCTCCATGCATTTTATGCATTGGTAAAAGCACTATAATGAAAAGTGTGATATGTTTTCAGGTATCTCCTATACTAATAGAGCCACATGCTCACCGGTTTGCCACATGATGTAGGCCTATGGACTGAACAAGAAACCACCAAAAATTTTAACCAGTCATCGTTCTCACAACACTGAGGACCAGTCATTCGAAATGACTTCTCCATGCATTTTATGCATTGGTAAAAGCACTATGATGAAAAGTGTGATGTTTTCAGGTATCTCCTATACTAATAGAGCCACATGCTCACCGGTTTGCCACATGATGTAGGCCTATGGACTGAACAAGAAGCCACCAAAAATTTTAACCAGTCATCGTTCTCACAACACTGAGGACCAGTCATTCGAAATGACTTCTCCATGCATTTTATGCATTGGTAAAAGCACTATGATGAAAAGTGTGATATGTTTTCAGGTATCTCCTATATTAATAGAGCCACATGCTCACCGGTTTGCCACATGATGTAGGCCTATGGACTGAACAAATGGACTGAACAAGAAACCACCAAAAATTTTAACCAGTCATCGTTCTCACAACACTGAGGACCAGTCATTCGAAATGACTTCTCCATGCATTTTATGCATTGGTAAAAGCACTATGATGAAAAGTGTGATATGTTTTCAGGTATCTCCTATACTAATAGAGCCACATGCTCACCGGTTTGCCACATGATGTAGGCCTATGGACTGAACAAGAAACCACCAAAAATTTTAACCAGTCATCGTTCTCACAACACTGAGGACCAGTCATTCGAAATGACTTCTCCATGCATTTTATGCATTGGTAAAAGCACTATGATGAAAAGTGTGATATGTTTTCAGGTATCTCCTATACTAATAGAGCCACATGCTCACCGGTTTGCCACATGATGTAGGCCTATGGACTGAACAAGAAACCACCAAAAATTTTAACCAGTCATCGTTCTCACAACACTGAGGACCAGTCATTCGAAATGACTTCTCCATGCATTTTATGCATTGGTAAAAGCACTATGATGAAAAGTGTGATATGTTTTCAGGTATCTCCTATACTAATAGAGCCACATGCTCACCGGTTTGCCACATGATGTAGGCCTATGGACTGAACAAGAAACCACCAAAAATTTTAACCAGTCATCGTTCTCACAACACTGAGGACCAGTCATTCGAAATGACTTCTCCATGCATTTTATGCATTGGTAAAAGCACTATGATGAAAAGTGTGATATGTTTTCAGGTATCTCCTATACTAATAGAGCCACATGCTCACCGGTTTGCCACATGATGTAGGCCTATGGACTGAACAAGAAACCACCAAAAATTTTAACCAGTCATCGTTCTCACAACACTGAGGACCAGTCATTCGAAATGACTTCTCCATGCATTTTATGCATTGGTAAAAGCACTATGATGAAAAGTGTGATATGTTTTCAGGTATCTCCTATACTAATAGAGCCACATGCTCACCGGTTTGCCACATGATGTAGGCCTATGGACTGAACAAGAAACCACCAAAAATTTTAACCAGTCATCGTTCTCACAACACTGAGGACCAGTCATTCGAAATGACTTCTCCATGCATTTTATGCATTGGTAAAAGCACTATGATGAAAAGTGTGATATGTTTTCAGGTATCTCCTATACTAATAGAGCCACATGCTCACCGGTTTGCCACATGATGTAGGCCTATGGACTGAACAAGAAACCACCAAAAATTTTAACCAGTCATCGTTCTCACAACACTGAGGACCAGTCATTCGAAATGACTTCTCCATGCATTTTATGCATTGGTAAAAGCACTATGATGAAAAGTGTGATATGTTTTCAGGTATCTCCTATACTAATAGAGCCACATGCTCACCGGTTTGCCACATGATGTAGGCCTATGGACTGAACAAGAAACCACCAAAAATTTTAACCAGTCATCGTTCTCACAACACTGAGGACCAGTCATTCGAAATGACTTCTCCATGCATTTTATGCATTGGTAAAAGCACTATGATGAAAAGTGTGATATGTTTTCAGGTATCTCCTATACTAATAGAGCCACATGCTCACCGGTTTGCCACATGATGTAGGCCTATGGACTGAACAAGAAACCACCAAAAATTTTAACCAGTCATCGTTCTCACAACACTGAGGACCAGTCATTCGAAATGACTTCTCCATGCATTTTATGCATTGGTAAAAGCACTATGATGAAAAGTGTGATATGTTTTCAGGTATCTCCTATACTAATAGAGCCACATGCTCACCGGTTTGCCACATGATGTAGGCCTATGGACTGAACAAGAAACCACCAAAAATTTTAACCAGTCATCGTTCTCACAACACTGAGGACCAGTCATTCGAAATGACTTCTCCATGCATTTTATGCATTGGTAAAAGCACTATGATGAAAAGTGTGATATGTTTTCAGGTATCTCCTATACTAATAGAGCCACATGCTCACCGGTTTGCCACATGATGTAGGCCTATGGACTGAACAAGAAACCACCAAAAATTTTAACCAGTCATCGTTCTCACAACACTGAGGACCAGTCATTCGAAATGACTTCTCCATGCATTTTATGCATTGGTAAAAGCACTATGATGAAAAGTGTGATATGTTTTCAGGTATCTCCTATACTAATAGAGCCACATGCTCACCGGTTTGCCACATGATGTAGGCCTATGGACTGAACAAGAAACCACCAAAAATTTTAACCAGTCATCGTTCTCACAACACTGAGGACCAGTCATTCGAAATGACTTCTCCATGCATTTTATGCATTGGTAAAAGCACTATGATGAAAAGTGTGATATGTTTTCAGGTATCTCCTATACTAATAGAGCCACATGCTCACCGGTTTGCCACATGATGTAGGCCTATGGACTGAACAAGAAACCACCAAAAATTTTAACCAGTCATCGTTCTCACAACACTGAGGACCAGTCATTCGAAATGACTTCTCCATGCATTTTATGCATTGGTAAAAGCACTATGATGAAAAGTGTGATATGTTTTCAGGTATCTCCTATACTAATAGAGCCACATGCTCACCGGTTTGCCACATGATGTAGGCCTATGGACTGAACAAGAAACCACCAAAAATTTTAACCAGTCATCGTTCTCACAACACTGAGGACCAGTCATTCGAAATGACTTCTCCATGCATTTTATGCATTGGTAAAAGCACTATGATGAAAAGTGTGATATGTTTTCAGGTATCTCCTATACTAATAGAGCCACATGCTCACCGGTTTGCCACATGATGTAGGCCTATGGACTGAACAAGAAACCACCAAAAATTTTAACCAGTCATCGTTCTCACAACACTGAGGACCAGTCATTCGAAATGACTTCTCCATGCATTTTATGCATTGGTAAAAGCACTATGATGAAAAGTGTGATATGTTTTCAGGTATCTCCTATACTAATAGAGCCACATGCTCACCGGTTTGCCACATGATGTAGGCCTATGGACTGAACAAGAAACCACCAAAAATTTTAACCAGTCATCGTTCTCACAACACTGAGGACCAGTCATTCGAAATGACTTCTCCATGCATTTTATGCATTGGTAAAAGCACTATGATGAAAAGTGTGATATGTTTTCAGGTATCTCCTATACTAATAGAGCCACATGCTCACCGGTTTGCCACATGATGTAGGCCTATGGACTGAACAAGAAACCACCAAAAATTTTAACCAGTCATCGTTCTCACAACACTGAGGACCAGTCATTCGAAATGACTTCTCCATGCATTTTATGCATTGGTAAAAGCACTATGATGAAAAGTGTGATATGTTTTCAGGTATCTCCTATACTAATAGAGCCACATGCTCACCGGTTTGCCACATGATGTAGGCCTATGGACTGAACAAGAAACCACCAAAAATTTTAACCAGTCATCGTTCTCACAACACTGAGGACCAGTCATTCGAAATGACTTCTCCATGCATTTTATGCATTGGTAAAAGCACTATGATGAAAAGTGTGATATGTTTTCAGGTATCTCCTATACTAATAGAGCCACATGCTCACCGGTTTGCCACATGATGTAGGCCTATGGACTGAACAAGAAACCACCAAAAATTTTAACCAGTCATCGTTCTCACAACACTGAGGACCAGTCATTCGAAATGACTTCTCCATGCATTTTATGCATTGGTAAAAGCACTATGATGAAAAGTGTGATATGTTTTCAGGTATCTCCTATACTAATAGAGCCACATGCTCACCGGTTTGCCACATGATGTAGGCCTATGGACTGAACAAGAAACCACCAAAAATTTTAACCAGTCATCGTTCTCACAACACTGAGGACCAGTCATTCGAAATGACTTCTCCATGCATTTTATGCATTGGTAAAAGCACTATGATGAAAAGTGTGATATGTTTTCAGGTATCTCCTATACTAATAGAGCCACATGCTCACCGGTTTGCCACATGATGTAGGCCTATGGACTGAACAAGAAACCACCAAAAATTTTAACCAGTCATCGTTCTCACAACACTGAGGACCAGTCATTCGAAATGACTTCTCCATGCATTTTATGCATTGGTAAAAGCACTATGATGAAAAGTGTGATATGTTTTCAGGTATCTCCTATACTAATAGAGCCACATGCTCACCGGTTTGCCACATGATGTAGGCCTATGGACTGAACAAGAAACCACCAAAAATTTTAACCAGTCATCGTTCTCACAACACTGAGGACCAGTCATTCGAAATGACTTCTCCATGCATTTTATGCATTGGTAAAAGCACTATGATGAAAAGTGTGATATGTTTTCAGGTATCTCCTATACTAATAGAGCCACATGCTCACCGGTTTGCCACATGATGTAGGCCTATGGACTGAACAAGAAACCACCAAAAATTTTAACCAGTCATCGTTCTCACAACACTGAGGACCAGTCATTCGAAATGACTTCTCCATGCATTTTATGCATTGGTAAAAGCACTATGATGAAAAGTGTGATATGTTTTCAGGTATCTCCTATACTAATAGAGCCACATGCTCACCGGTTTGCCACATGATGTAGGCCTATGGACTGAACAAGAAACCACCAAAAATTTTAACCAGTCATCGTTCTCACAACACTGAGGACCAGTCATTCGAAATGACTTCTCCATGCATTTTATGCATTGGTAAAAGCACTATGATGAAAAGTGTGATATGTTTTCAGGTATCTCCTATACTAATAGAGCCACATGCTCACCGGTTTGCCACATGATGTAGGCCTATGGACTGAACAAGAAACCACCAAAAATTTTAACCAGTCATCGTTCTCACAACACTGAGGACCAGTCATTCGAAATGACTTCTCCATGCATTTTATGCATTGGTAAAAGCACTATGATGAAAAGTGTGATATGTTTTCAGGTATCTCCTATACTAATAGAGCCACATGCTCACCGGTTTGCCAACATGATGTAGGCCTATGGACTGAACAAGAAAACCACCAAAAATTTTAACAGTCATCGTTCTCACAACACTGAGGACAGTCATTCGAAATGACTTCTCCATGCATTTTATGCATTGGTAAAAGCACTATGATGAAAAGTGTGATATGTTTTCAGGTATCTCCTATACTAATAGAGCCCACATGCTCACCGGTTTGCCACATGATGTAGGCCTATGGACTAAACAAGAAACCACCAAAAATTTTAACCAGTCATCGTTCTCACAACACTGAGGACCAGTCATTCGAAATGACTTCTCCATGCATTTTATGCATTGGTAAAAGCACTGATGAAAAAGTGTGATATGTTTTCAGGTATCTCCTATACTAATAGAGCCACATGCTCACCGGTTTGCCACATGATGTAGGCCTATGGACTGAACAAGAAACCACCAAAATTTTAACCAGTCATCGTTCTCACAACACTGAGGACCCAGTCATTCGAAATGACTTCTCCATGCATTTTATGCATTGGTAAAAGCACTATCATGAAAAGTAGATATGTTTTCAGGTATCTCCTATACTAATAGAGCCACATGCTCACCGGTTTGCCACATGATGTAGGCCTATGGACTGAACAAGAAACCACCAAAAATTTTAACCAGTCATCGTTCTCACAACACTGAGGACCAGTCATTCGAAATGACTTCTCCATGCATTTTATGCATTGGTAAAAGCACTATGATGAAAAGTGTGATATGTTTCAGGTATCTCCTATACTAATAGAGCCACATGCTCACCGGTTTGCCACATGATGTAGGCCTATGGACTGAACAAGAAACCACCAAAAAATTTTAACCAGTCATCGTTCTCACAACACTGAGGGACCAGTCATTCGAAATGACTTCTCCAGTCATTTTATGCATTGGTAAAAGCACTATGATGAAAAGTGTGATATGTTTTCAGGTATCTCCTAAACTAATAGAGCCACATGCTCACCGGTTTGCCACATGATGTAGGCCTATGGACTGAACAAGAAACCACCAAAAATTTTAACCAGTCATCGTTCTCACAACACTGAGGACCAGTCATTCGAAATGACTTCTCCATTGCATTTTATGCATTGATAAAAGCACTATGATGAAAAGTGTGATATGTTTTCAGGTATCTCCTATACTAATAGAGCCACATGCTCACCGGTTTGCCACATGATGTAGGCCTATGGACTGAACAAGAAACCACCAAAAATTTTAACCAGTCATCGTTCTCACAACACTGAGGACCAGTCATTCGAAATGACTTCTCCATGCATTTTATGCATTGGTAAAAGCACTATGATGAAAAGTGTGATATGTTTTCAGGTATCTCCTATACTAATAGAGCCACATGCTCACCGGTTTGCCACATGATGTAGGCCTATGGACTGAACAAGAAACCACCAAAAATTTTAACCAGTCATCGTTCTCACAACACTGAGGACCAGTCATTCGAAATTACTTCTCCAGTCATTTTATGCATTGGTAAAAGCACTATGATGAAAAGTGTGATATATTTTCAGGTATCTCCTATACTAATAGAGCCACATGCTCACCGGTTTGCCACATGATGTAGACCTATGGACTGAACAAGAAACCACCAAAAATTTTAACCAGTCATCGTTCTCACAACACTGAGGACCAGTCATTCGAAATGACTTCTCCATGCATTTTATGCATTGGTAAAAGCACTATGATGAAAAGTGTGATATGTTTTCAGGTATCTCCTATACTAATAGAGCCACATGCTCACCGGTTTGCCACATGATGTAGGCTAATGGACTGAACAAGAAACCACCAAAAATTTTAACCAGTCATCGTTCTCACAACACTGAGGACCAGTCATTCAAACTGACTTCTCCATGCATTTTATGCATTGGTAAAAGCACTATGATGAAAAGTGTGATATGTTTTCAGGTATCTCCTATACTAATAGAGCCACATGCTCACCGGTTTGCCACATGATGTAGGCTAATGGACTGAACAAGAAAGCACCAAAAATTTTAACCAGTCATCGTTCTCACAACACTGAGGACCAGTCATTCGAAATGACTTCTCCATGCATTTTATGCATTGGTAAAAGCACTATGATGAAAAGTGTGATATGTTTTCAGGTATCTCCTATACTAATAGAGCCACATGCTCACCGGTTTGCCACATGATGTAGGCCTATGGACTGAATAAGAAACCACCAAAAATTTTAACCAGTCATCGTTCTCACAACACTGAGGACCAGTCATTCGAAATGACTTCTCCATGCATTTTATGCATTGGTAAAAGCACTATGATGAAAAGTGTGATATGTTTTCAGGTATCTCCTATACTAATAGAGCCACATGCTCACCGGTTTGCCACATGATGTAGGCCTATGGACTAAACAAGAAACCACCAAAAATTTTAACCAGTCATCGTTCTCACAACACTGAGGACCAGTCATTCGAAATGACTTCTCCATGCATTTTATGCATTGGTAAAAGCACTGATGAAAAGTGTGATATGTTTTCAGGTATCTCCTATACTAATAGAGCCACATGCTCACCGGTTTGCCACATGATGTAGGCCTATGGACTGAACAAGAAACCACCAAAAATTTTAACCAGTCATCGTTCTCACAACACTGAGGACCAGTCATTCGAAATGACTTCTCCATGCATTTTATGCATTGGTAAAAGCACTATCATGAAAAGTATATGTTTTCAGGTATCTCCTATACTAATAGAGCCACATGCTCACCGGTTTGCCACATGATGTAGGCCTATGGACTGAACAATAAACCACCAAAAATTTTAACCAGTCATCGTTCTCACAACACTGAGGACCAGCCATTCGAAATGACTTCTCCATGCATTTTATGCATTGATAAAAGCACTATGATGAAAAGTGTGATATGTTTTCAGGTATCTCCTATACTAATAGAGCCAGATGCTCACCGGTTTGCCACATGATGTAGGCCTATGGACTGAACAAGAAACCACCAAAAATTTTAACCAGTCATCGTTCTCACAACACTGAGGACCAGTCATTCGAAATGACTTCTCCAGTCATTTTATGCATTGGTAAAAGCACTATGATGAAAAGTGTGATATATTTTCAGGTATCTCCTATACTAATAGAGCCACATGCTCACCGGTTTGCCACATGATGTAGACCTATGGACTGAACAAGAAACCACCAAAAATTTTAACCAGTCATCGTTCTCACAACACTGAGGACCAGTCATTCGAAATGACTTCTCCATGCATTTTATGCATTGGTAAAAGCACTATGATGAAAAGTGTGATATGTTTTCAGGTATCTCCTATACTAATAGAGCCACATGCTCACCGGTTTGCCACATGATGTAGGCCTATGGACTGAACAAGAAACCATCAAAAATTTTAACCAGTCATCGTTCTCACAACACTTAGGACCAGTCATTCGAAATGACTTCTCCATGCATTTTATGCATTGGTAAAAGCACTATGATGAAAAGTGTGATATGTTTTCAGGTATCTCCTATACTAATAGAGCCACATGCTCACCGGTTTGCCACATGATGTAGGCTAATGGACTGAACAAGAAACCACCAAAAATTTTAACCAGTCATCGTTCTCACAACACTGAGGACCAGTCATTCAAACTGACTTCTCCATGCATTTTATGCATTGGTAAAAGCACTATGATGAAAAGTGTGATATGTTTTCAGGTATCTCCTATACTAATAGAGCCACATGCTCACCGGTTTGCCACATGATGTAGGCCTATGGACTGAACAAGAAACCACCAAAAATTTTAACCAGTCATCGTTCTCACAACACTGAGGACCAGTCATTCGAAATGACTTCTCCATGCATTTTATGCATTGGTAAAAGCACTATGATGAAAAGTGTGATATGTTTTCAGGTATCTCCTATACTAATAGAGCCACATGCTCACCGGTTTGCCACATGATGTAGGCCTATGGACTGAACAAGAAACCATCAAATATTTTAACCAGTCATCGTTATCACAACACTGAGGACCAGTCATTCGAAATGACTTCTCCATGCATTTTATGCATTGGTAAAAGCATTATGATGAAAAGTTTGATATGTTTTCAGGTATCTCCTATACTAATAGAGCCACATGCTCACCGGTTTGCCACATGATGTAGGCTAATGGACTGAACAAGAAACCACCAAAAATTTTAACCAGTCATCGTTCTCACAACACTGAGGACCAGTCATTCGAAATGACTTCTCCATGCATTTTATGCATTGGTAAAAGCACTATGATGAAAAGTGTGATATGTTTTCAGGTATCTCCTATACTAATAGAGCCACATGCTCACCGGTTTGCCACATGATGTAGGCCTATGGACTGAACAAGAAACCACCAAAAATTTTAACCAGTCATCGTTCTCGCAACACTGAGGACCAGTCATTCGAAATGACTTCTCCATGCATTTTATGCATTGGTAAAAGCACTATGATGAAAAGTGTGATATGTTTTCAGGTATCTCCTATACTAATAGAGCCACATGCTCACCGGTTTGCCACATGATGTAGGCCTATGGACTGAACAAGAAACCACCAAAAATTCTAACCAGTCATCGTTCTCACAACACTGAGGACCAGTCATTCGAAATGACTTCTCCATGCATTTTATGCATTGGTAAAAGCACTATGATGAAAAGTGTGATATGTTTTCAGGTATCTCCTATACTAATAGAGCCACATGCTCACCGGTTTGCCACATGATGTAGGCCTATGGACTGAACAAGAAACCACCAAAAATTTTAACCAGTCATCGTTCTCACAACACTGAGGACCAGTCATTCGAAATGACTTCTCCATGCATTTTATGCATTGGTAAAAGCACTATGATGAAAAGTGTGATGTTTTCAGGTATCTCCTATACTAATAGAGCCACATGCTCACCGGTTTGCCACATGATGTAGGCCTATGGACTGAACAAGAAACCACCAAAAATTTTAACCAGTCATCGTTCTCACAACACTGAGGACCAGTCATTCGAAATGACTTCTCCAGTCATTTTATGCATTGGTAAAGGCACTATGATGAAAAGTGTGATATATTTTCAGGTATCTCCTATACTAATAGAGCCACATGCTCATCGGTTTGCCACATGATGTAGACCTATGGACTGAACAAGAAACCACCAAAAATTTTAACCAGTCATCGTTCTCACAACACTGAGGACCAGTCATTCGAAATGACTTCTCCATGCATTTTATGCATTGGTAAAAGCACTATGATGAAAAGTGTGATATGTTTTCAGGTATCTCCTATACTAATAGAGCCACATGCTCACCGGTTTGCCACATGATGTAGGCCTATGGACTGAACAAGAAACCATCAAAAATTTTAACCAGTCATCGTTCTCACAACACTGAGGACCAGTCATTCGAAATGACTTCTCCATGCATTTTATGCATTGGTAAAAGCACTATGATGAAAAGTGTGATATGTTTTCAGGTATCTCCTATACTAATAGAGCCACATGCTCACCGGTTTGCCACATGATGTAGGCTAATGGACTGAACAAGAAACCACCAAAAATTTTAACCAGTCATCGTTCTCACAACACTGAGGACCAGTCATTCAAACTGACTTCTCCATGCATTTTATGCATTGGTAAAAGCACTATGATGAAAAGTGTGATATGTTTTCAGGTATCTCCTATACTAATAGAGCCACATGCTCACCGGTTTGCCACATGATGTAGGCTAATGGACTGAACAAGAAAGCACCAAAAATTTTAACCAGTCATCGTTCTCACAACACTGAGGACCAGTCATTCAAAATGACTTCTCCATGCATTTTATGCATTGGTAAAAGCACTATGATGAAAAGTGTGATATGTTTTCAGGTATCTCCTATACTAATAGAGCCACATGCTCACCGGTTTGCCACATGATGTAGGCCTATGGACTGAACAAGAAACCACCAAAAATTTTAACCAGTCATCGTTCTCACAACACTGAGGACCAGTCATTCGAAATGACTTCTCCATGCATTTTATGCATTGGTAAAAGCACTATGATGAAAAGTGTGATATGTTTTCAGGTATCTCCTATACTAATAGAGCCACATGCTCACCGGTTTGCCACATGATGTAGGCCTATGGACTAAACAAGAAACCACCAAAAATTTTAACCAGTCATCGTTCTCACAACACTGAGGACCAGTCATTCGAAATGACTTCTCCATGCATTTTATGCATTGGTAAAAGCACTGATGAAAAGTGTGATATGTTTTCAGGTATCTCCTATACTAATAGAGCCACATGCTCACCGGTTTGCCACATGATGTAGGCCTATGGACTGAACAAGAAACCACCAAAAATTTTAACCAGTCATCGTTCTCACAACACTGAGGACCAGTCATTCGAAATGACTTCTCCATGCATTTTATGCATTGGTAAAAGCACTATCATGAAAAGTATGATATGTTTTCAGGTATCTCCTATACTAATAGAGCCACATGCTCACCGGTTTGCCACATGATGTAGGCCTATGGACTGAACAAGAAACCACCAAAAATTTTAACCAGTCATCGTTCTCACAACACTGAGGACCAGTCATTCGAAATGACTTCTCCATGCATTTTATGCATTGATAAAAGCACTATGATGAAAAGTGTGATATGTTTTCAGGTATCTCCTATACTAATAGAGCCACATGCTCACCGGTTTGCCACATGATGTAGGCCTATGGACTGAACAAGAAACCACCAAAAATTTTAACCAGTCATCGTTCTCACAACACTGAGGACCAGTCATTCGAAATGACTTCTCCAATCATTTTATGCATTGGTAAAAGCACTATGATGAAAAGTGTGATATATTTTCAGGTATCTCCTATACTAATAGAGCCACATGCTCACCGGTTTGCCACATGATGTAGACCTATGGACTGAACAAGAAACCACCAAAAATTTTAACCAGTCATCGTTCTCACAACACTGAGGACCAGTCATTCGAAATGACTTCTCCATGCATTTTATGCATTGGTAAAAGCACTATGATGAAAAGTGTGATATGTTTTCAGGTATCTCCTATACTAATAGAGCCACATGCTCACCGGTTTGCCACATGATGTAGGCCTATGGACTGAACAAGAAACCACCAAAAATTTTAACCAGTCATCGTTCTCACAACACTGAGGACCAGTCATTCGAAATGACTTCTCCATGCATTTTATGCATTGGTAAAAGCACTATGATGAAAAGTGTGATATGTTTTCAGGTATCTCCTATACTAATAGAGCCACATGCTCACCGGTTTGCCACATGATGTAGGCTAATGGACTGAACAAGAAACCACCAAAAATTTTAACCAGTCATCGTTCTCACAACACTGAGGACCAGTCATTCAAATTGACTTCTCCATGCATTTTATGCATTGGTAAAAGCACTATGATGAAAAGTGTGATATGTTTTCAGGTATCTCCTATACTAATAGAGCCACATGCTCACCGGTTTGCCACATGATGTAGGCTAATGGACTGAACAAGAAACCACCAAAAATTTTAACCAGTCATCGTTCTCACAACACTGAGGACCAGTCATTCGAAATGACTTCTCCATGCATTTTATGCATTGGTAAAAGCACTATGATGAAAAGTGTGATATGTTTTCAGGTATCTCCTATACTAATAGAGCCACATGCTCACCGGTTTGCCACATGATGTAGGCCTATGGACTGAACAAGAAACCACCAAAAATTTTAACCAGTCATCGTTCTCACAACACTGAGGACCAGTCATTCGAAATGACTTCTCCATGCATTTTATGCATTGGTAAAAGCACTATGATGAAAAGTGTGATATGTTTTCAGGTATCTCCTATACTAATAGAGCCACATGCTCACCGGTTTGCCACATGATGTAGGCCTATGGACTAAACAAGAAACCACCAAAAATTTTAACCAGTCATCGTTCTCACAACACTGAGGACCAGTCATTCGAAATGACTTCTCCATGCATTTTATGCATTGGTAAAAGCACTGATGAAAAGTGTGATATGTTTTCAGGTATCTCCTATACTAATAGAGCCACATGCTCACCGGTTTGCCACATGATGTAGGCCTATGGACTGAACAAGAAACCACCAAAAATTTTAACCAGTCATCGTTCTCACAACACTGAGGACCAGTCATTCGAAATGACTTCTCCAGTCATTTTATGCATTGGTAAAAGCACTATGATGAAAAGTGTGATATATTTTCAGGTATCTCTTATACTAATAGAGCCACATGCTCACCGGTTTGCCACATGATGTAGGCCTATGGACTGAACAAGAAACCACCAAAAATTTTAACCAGTCATCGTTCTCACAACACTGAGGACCAGTCATTCGAAATGACTTCTCCATGCATTTTATGCATTGATAAAAGCACTATGATGAAAAGTGTGATATGTTTTCAGGTATCTCCTATACTAATAGAGCCACATGCTCACCGGTTTGCCACATGATGTAGGCCTATGGACTGAACAAGAAACCAGCAAAAATTTTAACCAGTCATCGTTCTCACAACACTGAGGACCAGTCATTCGAAATGACTTCTCCATGCATTTTATGCATTGGTAAAAGCACTATGATGAAAAGTGTGATATGTTTTCAGGTATCTCCTATACTAATAGAGCCACATGCTCACCGGTTTGCCACATGATGTAGGCCTATGGACTGAACAAGAAACCACCAAAAATTTTAACCAGTCATCGTTCTCACAACACTGAGGACCAGTCATTCGAAATGACTTCTCCAGTCATTTTATGCATTGGTAAAAGCACTATGATGAAAAGTGTGATATATTTTCAGGTATCTCCTATACTAATAGAGCCACATGCTCACCGGTTTGCCACATGATGTAGACCTATGGACTGAACAAGAAACCACCAAAAATTTTAACCAGTCATCGTTCTCACAACACTGAGGACCAGTCATTCGAAATGACTTCTCCATGCATTTTATGCATTGGTAAAAGCACTATGATGAAAAGTGTGATATGTTTTCAGGTATCTCCTATACTAATAGAGCCACATGCTCACCGGTTTGCCACATGATGTAGGCCTATGGACTGAACAAGAAACCATCAAAAATGTTAACCAGTCATCGTTCTCACAACACTGAGGACCAGTCATTCGAAATGACTTCTCCATGCATTTTATGCATTGGTAAAAGCACTATGATGAAAAGTGTGATATGTTTTCAGGTATCTCCTATACTAATAGAGCCACATGCTCACCGGTTTGCCACATGATGTAGGCTAATGGACTGAACAAGAAACCACCAAAAATTTTAACCAGTCATCGTTCTCACAACACTGAGGACCAGTCATTCAAACTGACTTCTCCATGCATTTTATGCATTGGTAAAAGCACTATGATGAAAAGTGTGATATGTTTTCAGGTATCTCCTATACTAATAGAGCCACATGCTCACCGGTTTGCCACATGATGTAGGCTAATGGACTGAACAAGAAAGCACCAAAAATTTTAACCAGTCATCGTTCTCACAACACTGAGGACCAGTCATTCGAAATGACTTCTCCATGCATTTTATGCATTGGTAAAAGCACTATGATGAAAAGTGTGATATGTTTTCAGGTATCTCCTATACTAATAGAGCCACATGCTCACCGGTTTGCCACATGATGTAGGCCTATGGACTGAACAAGAAACCACCAAAAATTTTAACCAGTCATCGTTCTCACAACACTGAGGACCAGTCATTCGAAATGACTTCTCCATGCATTTTATGCATTGGTAAAAGCACTATGATGAAAAGTGTGATATGTTTTCAGGTATCTCCTATACTAATAGAGCCACATGCTCACCGGTTTGCCACATGATGTAGGCCTATGGACTAAACAAGAAACCACCAAAAATTTTAACCAGTCATCGTTCTCACAACACTGAGGACCAGTCATTCGAAATGACTTCTCCATGCATTTTATGCATTGGTAAAAGCACTGATGAAAAGTGTGATATGTTTTCAGGTATCTCCTATACTAATAGAGCCACATGCTCACCGGTTTGCCACATGATGTAGGCCTATGGACTGAACAAGAAACCACCAAAAATTTTAACCAGTCATCGTTCTCACAACACTGAGGACCAGTCATTCGAAATGACTTCTCCATGCATTTTATGCATTGGTAAAAGCACTGTCATGAAAAGTATGATATGTTTTCAGGTATCTCCTATACTAATAGAGCCACATACTCACCGGTTTGCCACATGATGTAGGCCTATGGACTGAACAAGAAACCACCAAAAATTTTAACCAGTCATCGTTCTCACAACACTGAGGACCAGTCATTCGAAATGACTTCTCCATGCATTTTATGCATTGATAAAAGCACTATGATGAAAAGTGTGATATGTTTTCAGGTATCTCCTATACTAATAGAGCCAGATGCTCACCGGTTTGCCACATGATGTAGGCCTATGGACTGAACAAGAAACCACCAAAAATTTTAACCAGTCATCGTTCTCACAACACTGAGGACCAGTCATTCGAAATGACTTCTCCAGTCATTTTATGCATTGGTAAAAGCACTATGATGAAAAGTGTGATATATTTTCAGGTATCTCCTATACTAATAGAGCCACATGCTCACCGGTTTGCCACATGATGTAGACCTATGGACTGAACAAGAAACCACCAAAAATTTTAACCAGTCATCGTTCTCACAACACTGAGGACCAGTCATTCGAAATGACTTCTCCATGCATTTTATGCATTGGTAAAAGCACTATGATGAAAAGTGTGATATGTTTTCAGGTATCTCCTATACTAATAGAGCCACATGCTCACCGGTTTGCCACATGATGTAGGCCTATGGACTGAACAAGAAACCATCAAAAATTTTAACCAGTCATCGTTCTCACAACACTGAGGACCAGTCATTCGAAATGACTTCTCCATGCATTTTATGCATTGGTAAAAGCACTATGATGAAAAGTGTGATATGTTTTCAGGTATCTCCTATACTAATAGAGCCACATGCTCACCGGTTTGCCACATGATGTAGGCTAATGGACTGAACAAGAAACCACCAAAAATTTTAACCAGTCATCGTTCTCACAACACTGAGGACCAGTCATTCAAACTGACTTCTCCATGCATTTTATGCATTGGTAAAAGCACTATGATGAAAAGTGTGATATGTTTTCAGGTATCTCCTATACTAATAGAGCCACATGCTCACCGGTTTGCCACATGATGTAGGCCTATGGACTGAACAAGAAACCACCAAAAATTTTAACCAGTCATCGTTCTCACAACACTGAGGACCAGTCATTCGAAATGACTTCTCCATGCATTTTATGCATTGGTAAAAGCACTATCATGAAAAGTATGATATGTTTTCAGGTATCTCCTATACTAATAGAGCCACATGCTCACCGGTTTGCCACATGATATAGGCCTATGGACTGAACAAGAAACCACCAAAAATTTTAACCAGTCATCGTTCTCACAACACTGAGGACCAGTCATTCGAAATGACTTCTCCATGCATTTTATGCATTGGTAAAAGCACTATGATGAAAAGTGTGATATGTTTTCAGGTATCTCCTATACTAATAGAGCCACATGCTCACCGGTTTGCCACATGATGTAGGCCTATGGACTGAACAAGAAACCACCAAAAATTTTAACCAGTCATCGTTCTCACAACACTGAGGACCAGTCATTCGAAATGACTTCTCCAGTCATTTTATGCATTGGTAAAAGCACTATGATGAAAAGTGTGATATATTTTCAGGTATCTCTTATACTAATAGAGCCACATGCTCACCGGTTTGCCACATGATGTAGGCCTATGGAATGAACAAGAAACCACCAAAAATTATAACCAGTCATCGTTCTCACAACACTGAGGACCAGTCATTCGAAATGACTTCTCCATGCATTTTATGCATTGATAAAAGCACTATGATGAAAAGTGTGATATGTTTTCAGGTATCTCCTATACTAATAGAGCCACATGCTCACCGGTTTGCCACATGATGTAGGCCTATGGACTGAACAAGAAACCACCAAAAATTTTAACCAGTCATCGTTCTCACAACACTGAGGACCAGTCATTCGAAATGACTTCTCCATGCATTTTATGCATTGGTAAAAGCACTATGATGAAAAGTGTGATATGTTTTCAGGTATCTCCTATACTAATAGAGCCACATGCTCACCGGTTTGCCACATGATGTAGGCCTATGGACTGAACAAGAAACCACCAAAAATTTTAACCAGTCATCGTTCTCACAACACTGAGGACCAGTCATTCGAAATGACTTCTCCAGTCATTTTATGCATTGGTAAAAGCACTATGATGAAAAGTGTGATATATTTTCAGGTATCTCCTATACTAATAGAGCCACATGCTCACCGGTTTGCCACATGATGTAGACCTATGGACTGAACAAGAAACCACCAAAAATTTTAACCAGTCATCGTTCTCACAACACTGAGGACCAGTCATTCGAAATGACTTCTCCATGCATGTTATGCATTGGTAAAAGCACTATGATGAAAAGTGTGATATGTTTTCAGGTATCTCCTATACTAATAGAGCCACATGCTCACCGGTTTGCCACATGATGTAGGCCTATGGACTGAACAAGAAACCATCAAAAATTTTAACCAGTCATCGTTCTCACAACACTGAGGACCAGTCATTCGAAATGACTTCTCCATGCATTTTATGCATTGGTAAAAGCACTATGATGAAAAGTGTGATATGTTTTCAGGTATCTCCTATACTAATAGAGCCACATGCTCACCGGTTTGCCACATGATGTAGGCTAATGGACTGAACAAGAAAGCACCAAAAATTTTAACCAGTCATCGTTCTCACAACACTGAGGACCAGTCATTCGAAATGACTTCTCCATGCATTTTATGCATTGGTAAAAGCACTATGATGAAAAGTGTGATATGTTTTCAGGTATCTCCTATACTAATAGAGCCACATGCTCACCGGTTTGCCACATGATGTAGGCCTATGGACTAAACAAGAAACCACCAAAAATTTTAACCAGTCATCGTTCTCACAACACTGAGGACCAGTCATTCGAAATGACTTCTCCATGCATTTTATGCATTGGTAAAAGCACTATGATGAAAAGTGTGATATGTTTTCAGGTATCTCCTATACTAATAGAGCCACATGCTCACCGGTTTGCCACATGATGTAGGCCTATGGACTGAACAAGAAACCACCAAAAATTTTAACCAGTCATCGTTCTCACAACACTGAGGACCAGTCATTCGAAATGACTTCTCCATGCATTTTATGCATTGGTAAAAGCACTATCATGAAAAGTATGATATGTTTTCAGGTATCTCCTATACTAATAGAGCCACATGCTCACCGGTTTGCCACATGATGTAGGCCTATGGACTGAACAAGAAACCACCAAAAATTTTAACCAGTCATCGTTCTCACAACACTGAGGACCAGTCATTCGAAATGACTTCTCCATGCATTTTATGCATTGATAAAAGCACTATGATGAAAAGTGTGATATGTTTTCAGGTATCTCCTATACTAATAGAGCCAGATGCTCACCGGTTTGCCACATGATGTAGGCCTATGGACTGAACAAGAAACCACCAAAAATTTTAACCAGTCATCGTTCTCACAACACTGAGGACCAGTCATTCGAAATGACTTCTCCAGTCATTTTATGCATTGGTAAAAGCACTATGATGAAAAGTGTGATATATTTTCAGGTATCTCCTATACTAATAGAGCCACATGCTCACCGGTTTGCCACATGATGTAGACCTATGGACTGAACAAGAAACCACCAAAAATTTTAACCAGTCATCGTTCTCACAACACTGAGGACCAGTCATTCGAAATGACTTCTCCATGCATTTTATGCATTGGTAAAAGCACTATGATGAAAAGTGTGATTTGTTTTCAGGTATCTCCTATACTAATAGAGCCACATGCTCACCGGTTTGCCACATGATGTAGGCCTATGGACTGAACAAGAAACCATCAAAAATTTTAACCAGTCATCGTTCTCACAACACTGAGGACCAGTCATTCGAAATGACTTCTCCATGCATTTTATGCATTGGTAAAAGCACTATGATGAAAAGTGTGATATGTTTTCAGGTATCTCCTATACTAATAGAGCCACATGCTCACCGGTTTGCCACATGATGTAGGCTAATGGACTGAACAAGAAACCACCAAAAATTTTAACCAGTCATCGTTCTCACAACACTGAGGACCAGTCATTCAAACTGACTTCTCCATGCATTTTATGCATTGGTAAAAGCACTATGATGAAAAGTGTGATATGTTTTCAGGTATCTCCTATACTAATAGAGCCACATGCTCACCGGTTTGCCACATTATGTAGGCTAATGGACTGAACAAGAAACCACCAAAAATTTTAACCAGTCATCGTTCTCACAACACTGAGGACCAGTCATTCGAAATGACTTCTCCATGCATTTTATGCATTGGTAAAAGCACTATGATGAAAAGTGTGATATGTTTTCAGGTATCTCCTATACTAATAGAGCCACATGCTCACCGGTTTGCCACATGATGTAGGCCTATGGACTGAACAAGAAACCACCAAAAATTTTAACCAGTCATCGTTCTCACAACACTGAGGACCAGTCATTCGAAGTGACTTCTCCATGCATTTTATGCATTGGTAAAAGCACTATGATGAAAAGTGTGATATGTTTTCAGGTATCTCCTATACTAATAGAGCCACATGCTCACCGGTTTGCCACATGATGTAGGCCTATGGACTAAACAAGAAACCACCAAAAATTTTAACCAGTCATCGTTCTCACAACACTGAGGACCAGTCATTCGAAATGACTTCTCCATGCATTTTATGCATTGGTAAAAGCACTATGATGAAAAGTGTGATATGTTTTCAGGTATCTCCTATACTAATAGAGCCACATGCTCACCGGTTTGCCACATGATGTAGGCCTATGGACTGAACAAGAAACCACCAAAAATTTTAACCAGTCATCGTTCTAACAACACTGAGGACCAGTCATTCGAAATGACTTCTCCATGCATTTTATGCATTGGTAAAAGCACTATCATGAAAAGTATGATATGTTTTCAGGTATCTCCTATACTAATAGAGCCACATGCTCACCGGTTTGCCACATGATGTAGGCCTATGGACTGAACAAGAAACCACCAAAAATTTTAACCAGTCATCGTTCTCACAACACTGAGGACCAGTCATTCGAAATGACTTCTCCATGCATTTTATGCATTGGTAAAAGCACTATGATGAAAAGTGTGATATGTTTTCAGGTATCTCCTATACTAATAGAGCCACATGCTCACCGGTTTGCCACATGATGTAGGCCTATGGACTGAACAAGAAACCACCAAAAATTTTAACCAGTCATCGTTCTCACAACACTGAGGACCAGTCATTCGAAATTACTTCTCCAGTCATTTTATGCATTGGTAAAAGCACTATGATGAAAAGTGTGATATATTTTCAGGTATCTCTTATACTAATAGAGCCACATGCTCACCGGTTTGCCACATGATGTAGGCCTATGGACTGAACAAGAAACCACCAAAAATTTTAACCAGTCATCGTTCTCACAACACTGAGGACCAGTCATTCGAAATGACTTCTCCATGCATTTTATGCATTGATAAAAGCACTATGATGAAAAGTGTGATATGTTTTCAGGTATCTCCTATACTAATAGAGCCACATGCTCACCGGTTTGCCACATAATGTAGGCCTATGGACTGAACAAGAAACCACCAAAAATTTTAACCAGTCATCGTTCTCACAACACTGAGGACCAGTCATTCGAAATGACTTCTCCATGCATTTTATGCATTGGTAAAAGCACTATGATGAAAAGTGTGATATGTTTTCAGGTATCTCCTATACTAATAGAGCCACATGCTCACCGGTTTGCCACATGATGTAGGCTAATGGACTGAACAAGAAACCACCAAAAATTTTAACCATTCATCGTTCTCACAACACTGAGGACCAGTCATTCGAAATGACTTCTCCATGCATTTTATGCATTGGTAAAAGCACTATGATGAAAAGTGTGATATGTTTTCAGGTATCTCCTATACTAATAGAGCCACATGCTCACCGGTTTGCCACATGATGTAGGCCTATGGACTGAACAAGAAACCACCAAAAATTTTAACCAGCCATCGTTCTCACAACACTGAGGACCAGTCATTCGAAATGACTTCTCCATGCATTTTATGCATTGGTAAAAGCACTATGATGAAAAGTGTGATATGTTTTCAGGTATCTCCTATACTAATAGAGCCACATGCTCACCGGTTTGCCACATGATGTAGGCTAATGGACTGAACAAGAAACCACCAAAAATTTTAACCAGTCATCGTTCTCACAACACTGAGGACCAGTCATTCAAAATGACTTCTCCATGCATTTTATGCATTGGTAAAAGCACTATGATGAAAAGTGTGATATGTTTTCAGGTATCTCCTATACTAATAGAGCCACATGCTCACCGGTTTGCCACATGATGTAGGCCTATGGACTGAACAAGAAACCACCAAAAATTTTAACCAGTCATCGTTCTCACAACACTGAGGACCAGTCATTCGAAATGACTACTCCATGCATTTTATGCATTGGTAAAAGCACTATGATGAAAAGTGTGATATGTTTTCAGGTATCTCCTATACTAATAGAGCCACATGCTCACCGGTTTGCCACATGATGTAGGCCTATGGACTGAACAAGAAACCACCAAAAATTTTAACCAGTCATCGTTCTCACAACACTGAGGACCAGTCATTCGAAATGACTTCTCCATGCATTTTATGCATTGGTAAAAGCACTGATGAAAAGTGTGATATGTTTTCAGGTATCTCCTATACTAATAGAGCCACATGCTCACCGGTTTGCCACATGATGTAGGCCTATGGACTGAACAAGAAACCACCAAAAATTTTAACCAGTCATCGTTCTCACAACACTGAGGACCAGTCATTCGAAATGACTTCTCCATGCATTTTATGCATTGGTAAAAGCACTATGATGAAAAGTGTGATATGTTTTCAGGTATCTCCTATACTAATAGAGCCACATGCTCACCGGTTTGCCACATGATGTAGGCCTATGGACTGAACAAGAAACCACCAAAAATTTTAACCAGTCATCGTTCTCACAACACTGAGGACCAGTCATTCGAAATGACTTCTCCAGGCATTTTATGCATTGGTAAAAGCACTATGATGAAAAGTGTGATATGTTTTCAGGTATCTCCTATACTAATAGAGCCACATGCTCACCGGTTTCCCACATGATGTAGGCCTATGGACTGAACAAGAAACCACCAAAAATTTTAACCAGTCATCGTTCTCACAACACTGAGGACCAGTCATTTGAAATGACTTCTCCATGCATTTTATGCATTGGTAAAAGCACTATGATGAAAAGTGTGATATGTTTTCAGGTATCTCCTATACTAATAGAGCCACATGCTCACCGGTTTGCCACATGATGTAGGCCTATGGACTGAACAAGAAACCACCAAAAATTTTAACCAGTCATCGTTCTCACAACACTGAGGACCAGTCATTCGAAATGACTTCTCCATGCATTTTATGCATTGGTAAAAGCACTATGATGAAAAGTGTGATATGTTTTCAGGTATCTCCTATACTAATAGAGCCACATGCTCACCGGTTTGCCACATGATGTAGGCCTATGGACTGAACAAGAAACCACCAAAAATTTTAACCAGTCATCGTTCTCACAACACTGAGGACCAGTCATTCGAAATGACTTCTCCAGGCATTTTATGCATTGGTAAAAGCACTATGATGAAAAGTGTGATATGTTTTCAGGTATCTCCTATACTAATAGAGCCACATGCTCACCGGTTTCCCACATGATGTAGGCCTATGGACTGAACAAGAAACCACCAAAAATTTTAACCAGTCATCGTTCTCACAACACTGAGGACCAGTCATTCGAAATGACTTCTCCATGCATTTTATGCATTGGTAAAAGCACTATGATGAAAAGTGTGATATGTTTTCAGGTATCTCCTATACTAATAGAGCCACATGCTCACCGGTTTGCCACATGATGTAGGCCTATGGACTGAACAAGAAACCACCAAAAATTTTAACCAGTCATC